>NC_080047.1:22961078-23019073 GCF_026212465.1 Amaranthus tricolor
CATAGTAATAGGCTAGAAATTAAGTGTTAAGTAGCGATTTTAAGGGTTTTTAAGCATTTTTTCCCCTTTTGCGCATAAAGTAGCATAAACTTGGTTTGTTTTGCACGAAACTTGGCACACAACACTATTTGGTACATATTATTGTGTTGAAGTGGTTAGAATTGAAAATCATAGCCATATGCTAGATATTAAGTATAAAGTTGCGATTTTATGGTTTTTAAGCGTTTTTTGCCACATTTGCGCATAAAGTAGCTCAAACTTGGTTCGCTTTGCACGAAACCTGGCACACAACACTATTTGTTATATATTATTGAGTTGAAGTGGTTAGAATTAAAATCATAGTTATAGGCTAGAAATTAAGTGTTAAGTAGCGATTTTAAGGGTTTTTAAGCATTTTTTCCCCTTTTGCGCATAAAGTAGTACAAACTTGGTTTGTTTTGCACGAAACTTGGCACACAACACTATTTGGTATATATTATTGTGTTGAAGTGGTGAGAATTGAAAATCATAGCCATATGCTAGATATTAAGTATTAAGTTGCGATTTTATGGTTTTTAAGCGTTTTTGCCACATTTGCGCATAAAGTAGCTCAAACTTGCTTCGCTGTGCACGAAACCTGGCACACAACACTATTTGTTATATATTATTGAGTTGAAGTGGTTAGAATTAAAATTATAGTTATAGGCTAGAAATTCAGTGTTACGTTGCGATTTTAAGGGTTTTTAAGCATTTTTTTCCACTTTTGCGCATAAAGTAGCACAAACTTGGTTTGTTTTGCAGGAAACTTGGCACACAACACTATTCGGTATATATTATTGTGTTGAAGTGGTTAGAATTGAAAATCATAGTCATATGCTAGATATTAAGTATTAAGTTGCGATGTTAAGGTTTTTAGGCGTTTTTGCTACTTTTGCGCATAAAGTAGCTCAAACTTGGTTTGTTTTGCATGAAACTTGGCGCACAACACTATTTGGTATATATTATTGTGTTGAAGTAGTTAGAAATTAAAATCCTAGTCATATGCTAGATAATAAGTGTTAAGTTGGGATTTTAAGGGTTTTTAAGCGTTTTTGCCACTTTTGCGCAACTTGGTTTGTTTTGCACGAAACTTTGCGCACAATACTATTTGTTATACATTATTGTGTTGAAGTGGATAGAATTGAAAATCATAGTAATATGCTAGAAATTAAGTCTTAATTTGCGATTTTAAGAGTTTTTAAGCGTTTTTGCCACTTTTGCGCATGAAGTAGCTCAAACTTGGTTTGTTTTGCACGAAACTTGGCACACAACACTATTTAGTATATATTATTGTGTTGAAGTGGTTTGAATTGAAAATCATAGTCATATGCTAGATATTAAGTATTATGTTGCGATTTTAAGGTTTTTAAGCGTTTTTGCCACTTTTGCGCATAAAGTAGCTCAAACTTGGTTTGTTTTGCAAGAAACTTGGCACACAACACTATTTGGAATATATTATTGTGTTGAAGTGGTTAGATCTGAAAATCATAGTCATATGTTAGATAATAAGTGTTAAGTTGCGTATTTTAGGGTTTTTAAGCGTTTTTTGCCACTTTTGCGCATAAAGTAGCTCAAACTTGGTTTGTTTAACACAAAACTTGGTATATATTATTGTGTTGAAGTGGTTAGAGTTGAAAATCTTAGTCATATGCTTGATATTAAGTATTAAGTTGCGATTTTAAGGTTTTTAAGCGTTTTTGCCACTTTTGCGCATAAAGTAGCTCAAACTTGGTTTGTCTTGCACGAAACTTGGCACACAGCACTATTTGGTATATATTATTGTGTTGAAGTGGTTAGAAATAAAAATCCTAGTCATATGCTAGATAATAAGTGTTAAGTTGGGATTTTAAGGGTTTTTAAGCGTTTTTTCCACTTTTGCGCATAAAGTAGCTCAAACTTGGTTTGTTTTGCACGAAACTTTGTGCACAATACTATTTGTTATACATTATTGTGTTGAAGTGGATAGAATTGAAAATCATAGTAATATGCTAGAAATTAAGTCTTAATTGCGATTTTAAGAGTTTTTAAGCGTTTTTGCCACTTTTGCGCATGAAGTAGCTCAAACTTGGTTTGTTTTGCACGAAACTTGGCACACAACACTATTTGGTATATATTATTGTGTTGAAGTGGTTATAATTTAAAATCATAGTCATATGCTACATATTAAGTATTAAGTTGCGATTTTAAGGGTTTTTAAGCGTTTTTTGCCACTTTTGCGCATAAAGTGGCTCAAACTTGGTTTGTTTTGCACGAAACGTGGCACACAACACTATTTGGTATATATTATTGTGTTGAAGTGGTTAGAATTAAAATCGTTGTTATAGGCTAGAAATTAAGTGTTAAGTAGCGATTTTAAGGGTTTTTAAGCAGTTTTTTCCCCTTTTGCGCATAAAGTAGCACAAACTTGGTTTGTTTTGCACGAAACTTGGCACACAACACTATTTGGTATATATTATTGTGTTGGAGTGGTTAGAATTGAAAATCATAGTCATATGCTAGATATTAAGTATTAAGTTGCGATTTTATGGTTTTTAAGCGTTTTTGCCACATTTGCTCACAAAGTAGCTCAAACTTGGATTGTTTTGCACGAAACTTGGCACACAACACTATTTGGTTTATATTATTGTGTTGAAGTGGTTAGATCTGAAAATCATAGTCATATGGTAGATAATAAGTGTTAAGTTGAGAATTTAAGGGTTTTTAAGCGTTTTTGCCACTTTTGCGCATAAAGTTGCTCAAACTTGCACGATACTTGGCACACTACACTTTTTGGTATATATTGTTATGTGGAAGTGGTTAGAATTGAAAATTATAGTCATATGCTAGATATTAAGTATTAAGTTGCGATTTTAAGGGTTTTTAAGCGTTTTTTCCACTTTTGCGCATAAAGTAGCTCAAACCTTGTTTGCTTTGCACGAAACATGGCACACAACACTATTTGTTATATATTATTGAGTTGAAGTGGTTAGAATTAAAATTATAGTTATAGGCTAGAAATTAAGTGTTAAGTAGCGATTTTAAGGGTTTTTAAGCATTTTTTCCCCTTTTGCGCATAAAGTAGCCATAAACTTGGTTTGTTTTGCACGAAACTTGGCACACAACACTATTTGGTATATATTATTGTGTTGAAGTGGTTAGAATTGAAAATCATAGCCATATGCTAGATATTAAGTATAAAGTTGCGATTTTTATGGTTTTTAAGCGTTTTTGCCACATTTGCGCATAAAGTAGCTCAAACTATGTTCGCTTTGCACGAAACCTGGCACACAACACTATTTGTTATATATTATTGAGTTGAAGTGGTTAGAATTAAAATCATAGTTATAGGCTAGAAATTAAGTGTTAAGTTGCAATTTTAAGGGTTTCTAAGCATTTTTTCCACTTTGGCGCATAAAGTAGCACAAACTTGGTTTGTTTTGCACGAAACTTGGCACACAACACTATTTGGTATATATTATTGTGTTGAAGTGGTTAGAATTGAAAATCATAGTCATATGCTAGATATTAAGTATTAAGTTGCGATGTTAAGGTTTTTAAGCGTTTTTGCCACTTTTGCACATAAAGTAGCTCAAACTTGGTTTGTTTTGCATGAAACTTGGCAGACAACACTATTTGGTATATATTATTGTGTTGAAGTGGTTAGAAATTAAAATCCTAGTCATATGCTAGATAATAAGTGTTAAGTTGGGATTTTAAGGGTTTTTAAGCGTTTTTGCCACTTTTGCGCATGAAGTAGCTCAAACTTGGTTTTTTTTGCACGAAACTTTGCGCATAATACTATTTGTTATACATTATTGTGTTGAAGTGGATAGAATTGAAAATCATAGTAATATGCTAGAAATTAAGTCTTAATTTGCGATTTTAAGAGTTTTTAAGCGTTTTTGCCACTTTTGCGCATGAAGTAGCTCAAACTTGGTTTGTTTTGCACGAAACTTGGCACACAACACTATTTGGTATATATTATTGTGTTGAAGTGGTTATAATTTAAAATCATAGTCATATGCTAGATATTAAGTATTAAGTTGCGATTTTAAGGGTTTTTAAGCGTTTTGGCCACTTTTGCACATAAAGTGGCTCAAACTTGGTTTGTATTGCACGAAACGTGGCATACAACACTATTTGGTATATATTATTGTGTTGAAGTGGTTAGAATTGAAAATCATAGTCATATACTAGATATTAAGTATTAAGTTGCGATTTTAAGGTTTTTAAGCGTTTTTGCCACTTTTGCGCATAAAGTAGCTCAAACTTGGTTTGTTTTGCAAGAAACTTGGCACACAACACTATTTGGTATATATTATTGTGTTGAAGTGGGTAGATCTGAAAATCATAGTCATATGTTAGATAATAAGTGTTAAGTTGCGAATTTGAGGGTTTTTAAGCGTTTTTGCCACTTTTGCGCATAAAGTAGCTCAAACTTGGTTTGTTTAACACGAAACTTGGTATATATTATTGTGTTGAAGTGGTTAGAGTTGAAAATCATATTCATATGCTAGATATTAAGTATTAAGTTGCGATTTTAAGGTTTTTAAGCATTTTTGCCACTTTTACGCATAAAGTAGCTCAATTTTGTTTGTCTTGCACGAAACTTGGCACACAGCACTATTTGGTATATATTATTGTGTTGAAGTGGTTAGAAATTAAAATCCTAGTCATATGCTAGATAATAAGTGTTAAGTTGGGATTTTAAGGGTTTTTAAGCGTTTTTTTCCACTTTTGCGCATAAAGTAGCTCAAACTTGGTTTGTTTTGCACGAAACTTTGCGCACAATACTATTTGTTATACATTATTGTGTTGAAGTGGATAGAATTGAAAATCATAGTAATATGCTAGAAATTAAGTCTTAATTTGCGATTTTAAGAGTTTTTAAGCGTTTTTGCCACTTTTGCGCATGAAGTAGCTCAAACTTGGTTTGTTTTGCATGAAACTTGGCAGACAACACTATTTGGTATATATTATTGTGTTGAAGTGGTTAGAAATTAAAATCCTAGTCATATGCTAGATAATAAGTGTTAAGTTGGGATTTTAAGGGTTTTTAAGCGTTTTTGCCACTTTTGCGCATGAAGTAGCTCAAACTTGGTTTTTTTTGCACGAAACTTTGCGCATAATACTATTTGTTATACATTATTGTGTTGAAGTGGATAGAATTGAAAATCATAGTAATATGCTAGAAATTAAGTCTTAATTTGCGATTTTAAGAGTTTTTAAGCGTTTTTGCCACTTTTGCGCATGAAGTAGCTCAAACTTGGTTTGTTTTGCACGAAACTTGGCACACAACACTATTTGGTATATATTATTGTGTTGAAGTGGTTATAATTTAAAATCATAGTCATATGCTAGATATTAAGTATTAAGTTGCGATTTTAAGGGTTTTTAAGCGTTTTGGCCACTTTTGCACATAAAGTGGCTCAAACTTGGTTTGTATTGCACGAAACGTGGCATACAACACTATTTGGTATATATTATTGTGTTGAAGTGGTTAGAATTGAAAATCATAGTCATATACTAGATATTAAGTATTAAGTTGCGATTTTAAGGTTTTTAAGCGTTTTTGCCACTTTTGCGCATAAAGTAGCTCAAACTTGGTTTGTTTTGCAAGAAACTTGGCACACAACACTATTTGGTATATATTATTGTGTTGAAGTGGGTAGATCTGAAAATCATAGTCATATGTTAGATAATAAGTGTTAAGTTGCGAATTTGAGGGTTTTTAAGCGTTTTTGCCACTTTTGCGCATAAAGTAGCTCAAACTTGGTTTGTTTAACACGAAACTTGGTATATATTATTGTGTTGAAGTGGTTAGAGTTGAAAATCATAGTCATATGCTAGATATTAAGTATTAAGTTGCGATTTTAAGGTTTTTAAGCATTTTTGCCACTTTTACGCATAAAGTAGCTCAATTTTGTTTGTCTTGCACGAAACTTGGCACACAGCACTATTTGGTATATATTATTGTGTTGAAGTGGTTAGAAATTAAAATCCTAGTCATATGCTAGATAATAAGTGTTAAGTTGGGATTTTAAGGGTTTTTAAGCGTTTTTTCCACTTTTGCGCATAAAGTAGCTCAAACTTGGTTTGTTTTGCACGAAACTTTGCGCACAATACTATTTGTTATACATTATTGTGTTGAAGTGGATAGAATTGAAAATCATAGTAATATGCTAGAAATTAAGTCTTAATTTGCGATTTTAAGAGTTTTTAAGCGTTTTTGCCACTTTTGCGCATGAAGTAACTTGGTTTGTTTTGCACGAAACTTGGCACACAACACTATTTGGTATATATTATTATGTTGAAGTGGTTATAATTTAAAATCATAGTCATATGCTAGATATTAAGTATTAAGTTGCGATTTTAAGGGTTTTAAAGCGTTTTTGCCACTTTTGCGCATAAAGTGGCTCAAACTTGGTTTGTTTTGCACGAAACGTGGCACACAACACTATTTGGTATATATTATTGTGTTGAAGTGGTTAGAACTGAAAATCATAGTCATATGCTAGATAATAAGTGTCAAGTTGCGATTTTAAGGGTTTTAAAGCGTTTTTTCCACTTTTGCGCATAAAATAGCTCAAACTTGGTTTATTTTGCACGAAACTTGGCACACAACACTATTTGTTATATATTATTGAGTTGAAGTGGTTAGAATTAAAATTATAGTTATAGGCTAGAAATTAAGTGTTAAGTAGCGATTTTAAGGGTTTTTAAGCAGTTTTTCCCCTTTTGCGCATAAAGTAGCACAAACTTGGTTTGTTTTGCACGAAACTTGGCACACAACACTATTTGGTATATATTATTGTGTTGAAGTGGTTAGAATTGAAAATCATAGTCATATGCTAGATATTAAGTATTAAGTTGCGATTTTAAGGGTTTTTTAAGCGTTTTTGCCACTTTTGCACATAAAGTGGCTCAAACTTGGTTTGTATTGCACGAAACTTGGCACACAACACTTTTTGGTATATATTATTGTGTGGAATTGGTTAGAATTGAAAAATATAGTCATATGCTAGATATTAAGTATTAAGTTGCGATTTTAAGGGTTTTTAAGCGTGTTTTCCACTTTTGCGCATAAAGTAGCTCAAACATGGTTTGCTTTGCACGAAACTTGACACACAACACTATTTGTTATATATTATTGAGTTGAAGTGGTTAGAATTAAAATCATAGTTATAGGCTAGAAATTAAGTGTTAAGTAGCGATTTTAAGGGTTTTTTTAGCATTTTTTCCACTTTTGCGCATAAAGTAGCACAAACTTGGTTTGTTTTGCACGAAACTTGGCACACAACACTATTTGGTATATATTATTGTGTTGAAGTGGTTAGAATTGAAAATTATAGTCATATGCTAGATATTAAGTATTAAGTTGCGATTTTAAGGGTTTTTAAGCGTTTTTGCCACTTTTGCGCATAAAGTAGCTCAAACCTTGTTTGCTTTGCACGAAACTCGGCAC
The DNA here is from genome assembly GCF_026212465.1 of Amaranthus tricolor. Lineage (NCBI taxonomy): Eukaryota > Viridiplantae > Streptophyta > Magnoliopsida > Caryophyllales > Amaranthaceae > Amaranthus > Amaranthus tricolor. The sequence goes on from NC_080047.1 coordinate 22,968,541, forward strand.
ACAACACTATTTGGTATATATTATTGTGTTGAAGTGGTTAGAAATTAAAATCCTAGTCATATGCTAGATAATAATTGTTAAGTTGGGATTTTTAGGGTTTTTAAACGTTTTTGCCACTTTTGCGCATAAAGTAGCTCAAACTTAGTTTGTTTTGCACGAAACTTGGCACACAACACTATTTGGTTTATATTATTGTGTTAAAGTGGTTAGATCTGAAAATCATAGTCATATGGTAGATAATAAGTGTCAAGTTGCGATTTTAAGGGTTTTTAAGCGTTTTTGCCACTTTTGCGCATAAAATAGCTCAAACTTGGTTTATTTTGCACGAAACTTGGCACACAACACTATTTGTTATATATTATTGAGTTGAAGTGGTTAGAATTAAAATTATAGTTATAGGCTAGAAATTAAGTGTTAAGTAGCGATTTTAAGGGTTTTTAAGCAGTTTTTCCCCTTTTGCGCATAAAGTAGCACAAACTTGGTTTGTTTTGCACGAAACTTGGCACACAACACTATTTGGTATATATTATTGTGTTGAAGTGGTTAGAATTGAAAATCATAGTCATATGCTAGATATTAAGTATTAAGTTGCGATTTTAAGGGTTTTTAAGCGTTTTTGCCACTTTTGCACATAAAGTGGCTCAAACTTGGTTTGTATTGCACGAAACTTGGCACACAACACTTTTTGGTATATATTATTGTGTGGAATTGGTTAGAATTGAAAAATATAGTCATATGCTAGATATTAAGTATTAAGTTGCGATTTTAAGGGTTTTTAAGCGTGTTTTCCACTTTTGCGCATAAAGTAGCTCAAACATGGTTTGCTTTGCACGAAACTTGACACACAACACTATTTGTTATATATTATTGAGTTGAAGTGGTTAGAATTAAAATCATAGTTATAGGCTAGAAATTAAGTGTTAAGTAGCGATTTTAAGGGTTTTTTTAGCATTTTTTCCACTTTTGCGCATAAAGTAGCACAAACTTGGTTTGTTTTGCACGAAACTTGGCACACAACACTATTTGGTATATATTATTGTGTTGAAGTGGTTAGAATTGAAAATTATAGTCATATGCTAGATATTAAGTATTAAGTTGCGATTTTAAGGGTTTTTAAGCGTTTTTGCCACTTTTGCGCATAAAGTAGCTCAAACCTTGTTTGCTTTGCACGAAACTCGGCACACAACACTATTTGGTATATATTATTGTGTTGAAGTGGTTAGAAATTAAAATCCTAGTCATATGCTAGATAATAATTGTTAAGTTGGGATTTTTAGGGTTTTTAAACGTTTTTGCCACTTTTGCGCATAAAGTAGCTCAAACTTAGTTTGTTTTGCACGAAACTTGGCACACAACACTATTTGGTTTATATTATTGTGTTAAAGTGGTTAGATCTGAAAATCATAATCATATGGTAGATAATAAGTGTTAAGTTGGGATTTTAAGGGTTTTTAAGCGTTTTTTTCCACTTTTGCGCATAAAGTAGCTCAAACTTGGTTTGTTTTGCACGAAACTTTGCGCACAATACTATTTGTTATACATTATTGTGTTGAAGTGGATAGAATTGAAAATCATAGTAATATGCTAGAAATTAAGTCTTAATTTGCGATTTTAAGAGTTTTTAAGCGTTTTTGCCACTTTTGGCGCATGAAATAGCTCAAACTTGGTTTGTTTTGCACGAAACGTGGCACACAACACTATTTGGTATATATTATTGTGTTGAAGTGGTTAGAACTGAAAATCATAGTCATATGCTAGATAATAAGTGTCAAGTTGCGATTTTAAGGGTTTTAAAGCGTTTTTTCCACTTTTGCGCATAAAATAGCTCAAACTTGGTTTATTTTGCACGAAACTTGGCACACAACACTATTTGTTATATATTATTGAGTTGAAGTGGTTAGAATTAAAATTATAGTTATAGGCTAGAAATTAAGTGTTAAGTAGCGATTTTAAGGGTTTTTAAGCAGTTTTTCCCCTTTTGCGCATAAAGTAGCACAAACTTGGTTTGTTTTGCACGAAACTTGGCACACAACACTATTTGGTATATATTATTGTGTTGAAGTGGTTAGAATTGAAAATCATAGTCATATGCTAGATATTAAGTATTAAGTTGCGATTTTAAGGGTTTTTAAGCGTTTTTGCCACTTTTGCACATAAAGTGGCTCAAACTTGGTTTGTATTGCACGAAACTTGGCACACAACACTTTTTGGTATATATTATTGTGTGGAATTGGTTAGAATTGAAAAATATAGTCATATGCTAGATATTAAGTATTAAGTTGCGATTTTAAGGGTTTTTAAGCGTGTTTTCCACTTTTGCGCATAAAGTAGCTCAAACATGGTTTGCTTTGCACGAAACTTGACACACAACACTATTTGTTATATATTATTGAGTTGAAGTGGTTAGAATTAAAATCATAGTTATAGGCTAGAAATTAAGTGTTAAGTAGCGATTTTAAGGGTTTTTTTAGCATTTTTTCCACTTTTGCGCATAAAGTAGCACAAACTTGGTTTGTTTTGCACGAAACTTGGCACACAACACTATTTGGTATATATTATTGTGTTGAAGTGGTTAGAATTGAAAATTATAGTCATATGCTAGATATTAAGTATTAAGTTGCGATTTTAAGGGTTTTTAAGCGTTTTTGCCACTTTTGCGCATAAAGTAGCTCAAACCTTGTTCGCTTTGCACCAAACTCGGCACACAACACTATTTGGTATATATTATTGTGTTGAAGTGGTTAGAAATTAAAATCCTAGTCATATGCTAGATAATAATTGTTAAGTTGGGATTTTTAGGGTTTTTAAACGTTTTTGCCACTTTTGCGCATAAAGTAGCTCAAACTTAGTTTGTTTTGCACGAAACTTGGCACACAACACTATTTGGTTTATATTATTGTGTTAAAGTGGTTAGATCTGAAAATCATAGTCATATGGTAGATAATAAGTGTTAAGTTGAGAATTTAAGGGTTTTTAAGCGTTTTTGCCACTTTTGCGCATAAAGTAGCTTAAACTTGGTTTGTTTTGCACGAAACTTGGCAACAACACTTTTTGGTATATATTATTGTGTGGAGGTGGTTAGAATTGAAAATTATAGTCATATGCTAGATATTAAGTATTAAGTTGCGATTTTAAGGGTTTTTAAGCAGTTTTTCCCCTTTTGCGCATAAAGTAGCACAAACTTGGTTTGTTTTGCACGAAACTTGGCACACAACACTATTTGGTTTATATTATTGTGTTGAAGTGGTTAGATCTGAAAATCATAGTCATATGCTAGATAATAAGTGTTAAGTTGCGATTTTAAGGGTTTTTAACCGTTTTTTTCCACTTTTGCGCATAAAATAGCTCAAACTTGGTTTATTTTGCACGAAACTAGGCACACAACACTATTTGTTATATATTATTGAGTTGAAGTGGTTAGAATTATAATCATAGTTATAGGCTAGAAATTAAGTGTTAAGTAGCGATTTTAAGGGTTTTTAAGCAGTTTTTCCCCTTTTGCGCATAAAGTAGCACAAACTTGGTTTGTTTTGCACGAAACTTGGCACACAACACTATTTGGTATATATTATTTTGTTGAAGTGGTTAGAATTGAAAATCATAGTCATATGCTAGATATTAAGTATTAAGTTGCGATTTTATAGTTTTTAAGCGTTTTTGCCACATTTGTGCATAAAGTAGCTCAAACTTGTTTTGTTTTGCACAAAACTTGGCACACAACACTATTTGGTTTATATTATTGTGTTGAAGTGGTTAGATCTGAAAATCATAGTCATATGGTAGATAATAAGTGTTAAGTTGAGAATTTAAGGGTTTTTAAGCGTTTTTGCCACTTTTGCGCATAAAGTTGCTTAAACTTGCACGATACTTGGCACACTACACTTTTTGGTATATATTATTATGTGGAAGTGGTTAGAATTGAAAATTATAGTCATATGCTAGATATTAAGTATTAAGTTGCGATTTTAAGGGTTTTTAAGCGTTTTTTCCACTTTTGCGCATAAAGTAGCTCAAACCTTGTTTACTTTGCACGAAACATGGCACACAACACAATTTGTTATATATTATTGAGTTGACGTGGCTAGAATTAAAATCATAGTTATAGGCTAGAAATTAAGTGTTAAGTAGCGATTTTAAGGGTTTTTAAGCATTTTTTCCCCCTTTGCGCATAAAGAAGCACAAACTTGGTTTGTCTTGCACAAAACTTGGCACACAATACTATTTGGTATATATTATTGTGTTGAAGTGGTTCGAAATTAAAATCCTAGCCATATTCTAGATAATAAGTGTTAAGTTGGGATTTTAAGGGTTTTTAAGCGTTTTTGCCACTTTTGCGCATAAAGTAGCTCAAACTTGGTTTGTTTTGCACGAAAATTGGCACACAACACTATTTGGTTTATATTATTGTGTAAAAGTGGTTAGATCTGAAAATCATAGTCATATGGTAGATAAGAGGTGTTAAGTTGAGAATTTAAGGGTTTTTAAGCGTTTTTGCCACTTTTGCGCATAAAGTAGCTTAAACTTGGTTTGTTTTGCACGAAACTTGGCACACAACACTATTTGGTATATATTATTGTGTGGAAGTGGTTAGAATTGAAAATTATAGTCATATGCTAGATATTAAGTATTAAGTTGCGATTTTAAGGGTTTTTAAGCGTTTTTGCCACTTTTGCGCATAAAGTAGCTCAAACCTTGTTTGCTTTGCACGAAACTTGGCACACAACACTATTTGTTATATATTATTGAGTTGAAGTGGTTAGAATCAAAATCTTAGTTATAGGCTAGAAATTAAGTGTTAAGTAGCAATTTTATGGGTTTTTAAGCATTTTTTCCACTTTTGCGCATAAAGTAAAACTTGGTTTGTTTTGCACGAAACTTGGCACACAACACTATTTGGTATATATTATTGTGTTGAAGTGGTTAGAATGTAAAATCATAGTCATATGCTAGATATTAAGTATTAAGTTGCGATTTTAAGGGTTTTTAAGCGTTTTTGCCACTTTTGCGCATAAAGTGGCTCAAACTTGGTTTGTTTTGCACGAAACGTGGCACACTACACTATTTGGTATATATTATTGTGTTGAAGTGGTTAGAATTGAAAATCATAGTCATATGCTAGCTAATAAGTGTTAAGTTGCGATTTTAAGGGTTTTTAAGCGTTTTTTCCACTTTTGCGCATAAAGTAGCTCAAACTAGGTTTGTTTTGCACGAAACTTGGCACACAACACTATTTGTTATATATTATTGAGTTTGTTGGACCTCTTGAGTTTTGATGATGACTACACTTTAGCAAATATGTGTTTAGAGATTGTGCAGGTCGATATCCGATTATGATTATGATTATGATCGTTGATAGTACCTATGCCTTAGCTTATGGAAACGTACATGTCAAAAGGTTTCAATTGATGTTAGGAGAAGTATATCGCTTGGGATGTAAAATGGAGACAGCAGATCTACTGTTCCCAAGTTGGATGTTCTAGCTAAACTGAAGTCTGGAGACAGCACACTGTTCCTGAGCTGAAGGTTGACTACGCTGACTGAAAATTCTGATTATCATATTTTAATTATTATTTTTAGTTAATGTATTTTAAATTAAATTGTTGCAGTAAAAATTTATTTAAGTTAATTGGCAAATCGTTTTTGTTAAAGAAAATGTATTCACGATTTATTTGTTAAGATCCTTTATTTTAGGATCTATTTTTAATAAATCTTGGATTTGTTAAAAATAGAATTAACTAACTTTGAATTGGTCTTAGCAAATCTTTTCAGCCGGTCTTTATTCCTAAAAATTAGCAAACAATCATTCCCACTAAGATTAACCGTTTTCTAAATATAGCATGAAGTTCCAGCCATTAATTTGGGGAACAGGAATTACTACTGAAGAAACTGCTACTTTAGGGAACAGCGGTTATTAAAGGAACAGCGGTTATTGTTTATGTACACGTGTGATTTGACTTAATCAAATCTTATGGAAATAACCGTGTGTTTGCTTAATCCACATTACTCCCATGATCTCTTGATAGTGGGATGATGGTTTGGATTATTCCACTTTCTTAGGAATATTATTTTCTATAAATTGCAAGATAATTCCGGTTTTTAAAGTGAAGAGAAGTAATCCAACGTTTTGTGCTTAAGTATTTTTCATACGTTTTTGTTGGATTTTACAAGAAATATTTTGTTCTCAAAATTGCCAATTAATTTAGAATATTTTCTTGATGCAACTCTTTGTTTATTTTAGAGAATTTCTATCCTTTTTGTAAGGGTTTTTGAGAGTTTATGTAATTAGACTCGGGTGAGTCTAAGGGGGAAATTAGATAGCTTTGAGTGAAGCTAGAGAGGATTAGCTTGAAGAGAAGCTAAGGTTGTTGCTTGGAGTAAAGCAATTAGAGAGAAGAGGAGTCGGCCTAGGTGTTACGCTTCGAGTGAAGCAAGGTGTTTATTGTGATTGTAACTAATTGCCTTAAACATAGTGGAGTTTTTGAAAATCCCAAGTGGTCGTGGTTTTTCCTTTTGTTTAGGCCCAAAAGGTTTCCACGTAAAATCGTGTGTCTCTCTTATTATTTTGCTCTTAGTTTAAGCTTTATTTATTTTAAATAATTCCGCAAAAACAGGGCACAATCGCTTAAACTTGCAACAACAACAATTCACCCCCCCTCTTGTTGCTGTTCCCGTTCCTAATTGAATCAACAATTGGTATCAGAGCCCTGTTCCCAGAAGATCAGGAAACCCTGAGGGCAGATTCTGGTGTTCCCTAAAAATGTGAATTATGAACGAGCGAATGGAAGAAGGGTATTCAACTCAAAGACCGCCAATGTTCGATGGAAAATTCTATACATACTGGAAGAATAGGATGGAGATCTTCATCAAAGCGGAAAATTATCAAGTTTGGAGAGTCATAGAAATCGGAGATTTTGAGGTAACCACTACTAACTCCAACAATGAAATTGTTCCCAAACCTATAACCGAATATGAAAAAGAAGATTTTCAGAAAATGGAATTAAATGCTCTTGCTATAAAATTACTTCATTGTGGTCTTGGACCAAACGAGCATAATAGAATTATGGGGTGCAAATCCGCTAAGCAAATTTGGGACCTGCTTGCTGTTACCCATGAGGGAACAAGTGAAGTCAAACGGTCCAAAATTGATTTGTTAATGTCTAAATACGAGAGATTTGTTATGGAGCCAAGAGAAAGCATCCAAGAGATGTTCACTAGGTTCACCAACATAACAAACGAGCTTGTCTCTCTTGGAAGAATAATTCCCACTGATGAACAAGTAAGGAAGATCCTAAGGAGCCTTCCTCAAGATGAGCGCTGGAGGGCCAAGGTTACTGCTATACAAGAGTCCAAAGATTTTACTAAGTTCAATCTAGAGGAGCTGGCTGGTTCCCTAATGACGCATGAATTGCATTTGGGAACAGCAGACAGTTCCAGGAACAAGGGACTGGCTCTGGCAGCGGGGGAACAGGACGAATCAGAATGTGATGAGGAAGAGGCTGCTTTATTGGTACGAAAATTCAAGAAGTTCTTCAGAAACAGCAGGTATGCAAATCAAAGAAACAACAAAGAAAGAAGAACAAAAAATCTTGAATGCCACAAATGTGGAAGTACCGAACACTTCATCAAGGATTGCCCAACATGGAAGAATGAAAAGGGCAAGGGAAAGACAAGAGATTCAAGAAGACCGTTGAACAAAGAGAATTTTAACAAGACTGACTTTCGTAGGGCCATGATTGCTGCATGGGGAGAAACTGAAAGTGAGAATGAAACTATTGTTCCCGAAGAAGAGGAGACAGCTAACCTATGTCTCATGGCTACGCATAAAGGCAAGGAGAAGCAGGTAAATATTTCTAATTCATTTTCTGACCATTCATTTAATCTAAGTAAAAATGAATTAAAAGAGTTGTTAAAAGAGACACAAGCTAAACTTGAAAATTGCAATGATAAGTGTCTCAAGTTAGAACAGGAACTTAAAGTAAGCAAAGACCATGTCTCATACATAAACACCTTTAGACATGATGTCCAAAACAGATTTTTCGGTTTGTTGGATCAAAATATAATCCTAAAGGAAAATATGGAGAGACTTAAGAAAGAAAATGTTATTCTTAATATTGAGCTATCACAATACAAATTATTAGGCTTAAATAAAGAATTGATAAATGCATCTACTAAGGATTTGTGCAATGATTTTCAACATTTAGAGTTGAATCCGGAATCCGACCATAATAATGATAATAATCTTGAATTAAATTCCAGAGGAAAAGGGAAAATCAAAATAACTCCCGAATGGATTCTAGATGCTAAAAGTAAGAAATCAAAAGGCCTAAATTATTTTAAGAATAACAAAAGTAAGAAAGCTTACGTTGATCTTCCTAGAGACAGGTACTGTACCTTCTGTGGTAAAGCTGGCCATCTGAAGGAACAGTGCACCAAAAGGGAACAGTATACTGTCTCCAACAGAAACTATGTCGATAACATTCAGATTGATAAATATGATTCATGTAAGATCGACAAGGAACCCAAGAAAGTCTGGGTTCCTATAATTAACAATTAATTATCTTACAGGTCCAAGTGAGGGGGAACAACTCATGGTATCTCGACAGTGGGTGTTCCAAGCATATGACGGGTGACAAATCTAAATTTCTCTCACTTGAAGCCTATGATGGGGGAACAGTAACCTTCGGTGACAATATGAAGGGTGAGATAATCGCCAAAGGAAAGGTTGGAAGGTCATGTTCCCACGCCATTGATAATGTATTTTTAGTCGAGAATTTGAAACACAACTTACTCAGCATTTCTCAATTTTGTGATAAGGGTAACTCTGTAAACTTTACTTCTGAAAAGTGCATTATTTCTAGGAACGACACAGGAGACATCATTCTTGAGGGAATCAGAAAAGGGAACACTTATGTGGTGGACCTGGACACTGTTCCCAGAAACAGTCTAACGTGTCTAAGTGTTATAGAAGACGACCCACTTCTTTGGCATAAGCGTCTAGGTCATGCTAGTTATTCATTGATTAATACATTAAGATCTAAAGACCTAGTTAGAGGACTACCATCTATAAAATTCCTTAAGGATGAAATATGTGATCCTTGTGCCAAAGGAAAACAAGTAAGGTCATCTTTTAAACCAAAGAATGTTGTGACCACCTCAAAAACGCTTGAATTATTACACATGGATTTGTGTGGACCTATGAGAATACAAAGCCGTAGTGGCAAGAGATATGTGTTTGTTATTGTTGATGACTATAGTAGATTTACATGGACTTTATTTTTAGTTAGTAAAGATGAAGCCTTTAATGAGTTTGTCTCTTTCGCTAACAAAATACAAAAATCTACCAATAATCAAATTGTTCACATAAGGTCAGATCATGGTAAAGAATTTGAAAATTCAAGCTTTATGAGTTATTGCAATGAACATGGAATAAGTCACAATTTTTCCGCCCCTAGAACACCACAACAAAATGGTGTAGTAGAAAGGAAAAATAGAACTTTAGAAGAAATGGCTAGAACTATGTTAATTGCTAGTGGTTTACCTAGAAATTTTTGGGCCGAGGCTGTTAATACTGCATGTTATATTTTAAATAGAGTATTGATAAGACCAATCACTTCTAAGACACCCTATGAACTGTTTAAAGGTGTTAAACCAAATATTGCCTATTTTCGTGTGTTTGGATGCAAATGTTTTGTACATGTTAATGGAAAACGGAATATAGGTAAATTTGATGAAAGAAGTGATGAAGCAGTATTTCTTGGCTACTCATCTCAAAGTAAGGCATATAGAGTCTATAACAAAAGAACAATGAGTGTGGAAGAATCCGTTCACATAATTTTCGATGAAACTAACTTTTTGTCAAGTGAACAGGATATAAATTATTTTAAGATAGGTCTTGCAAATCTAGAAGAAGATGATGAAGAATTGAAAGTGCATGATCAAGAAACAGCTGGTGAACAGCCGGTTCCAGCAGAAGCAGAAAGTACTGATCAAGTTCAGGAACTGCCAGAACATCAGGAACAGCAGACTGTTCCCAATCCAGCTGTTCCCACAGATGAGCAGAACAACCCAATAGCTGAACAGAATGTTAATCAAGCTAATGAACCAGAACATGCTACTGTTCCCACAAGAGATTTTATGCCAAAACCTTGGAGATATCAAAAATACCATCCTCTTGATTTGATTGTAAGTGATTTGAATAAAGGAACACAAACTCGATCTCAAATGAGAAATTTTTGTGCACATTTTGCGTTCCTATCATCACTTGAACCCAAAAATCACGAAGAAGCTCTAAAGGATTCCGAATGGGTTGTAGCCATGCAAGATGAATTGAACGAATTTGAAAGGAACAAAGTATGGCATTTAGAACCCAAACCGAAACACAAGAAGGTAATTGGTTTGAAATGGGTATTTCGAAACAAATTAGATGAGCATGGAATAATTGTAAGAAACAAAGCAAGGCTCGTGGTAAAAGGGTACAATCAACAAGAAGGTATTGATTATACTGAGACATTTGCTCCAGTAGCAAGGTTAGAAGCTATTAGAATTTTAATTTCTTTTGCTGCATTTATGAACTTTAAATTATATCAAATGGATGTGAAATGTGCTTTCTTGAATGGTTTTCTTGATGAAGAAGTTTTTGTTGAACAACCGCCTGGCTTTGAGAATACCTCGTGTCTTGATCATGTCTATAAGCTTGATAAAGCTCTTTATGGGTTGAAACAAGCTCCTAGGCAATGGTATGAAAGACTATCAAAATTTTTGATTCAAAATGACTTTATTAGAGGTAAAATTGATAAAACCTTATTCTTTAAGAACAAAGGTTCCAATATATTAGTTGTTCAAATATATGTTGATGATATTATTTTTGGTGCCACAAATGAATTGCTATGTAAAGAATTTGCTAACCTTATGAGCACTGAATTTGAAATGAGTATGATGGGAGAATTAAATTTCTTTCTTGGTTTGCAAATTAAACAAACTGCTAATGGTATCTTTATTCATCAACAAAAATATATAAAAGAACTTCTTAAGAAATATGGCATGAATAACGCTAAAACCTACCATACACCCATGGCTACTAATGTAAGATTAGATGAAGATACAAATGGAACAAATATTGACCAAACTATGTATAGAGGCATGATTGGATCTTTATTATATCTAACTGCTAGTAGACCCGATATTTCATTTAGTGTTGGTTTATGTGCAAGATTTCAATCTAACCCTAAAGAATCACATCTAACTGCAGTGAAACGTATTTTGAGATATCTAAAGGGAACAGATGATTTATCATTATTTTATCCTAAAAGTGATGTCTTTGACTTGAAAGGCTTTAGTGATGCAGATTATGCAGGAGATCTTGTTAATAGAAAAAGCACGTCAGGTATGGTACAATTTCTTGGCTCATGTTTAGTTTCGTGGAGTTCCAAGAAACAAAACACTGTTGCATTATCAACTGCTGAAGCTAAGTACGTAGCAGCAGCAGCTTGCTGTTCCCAAATGATATGGATAAAGCAGCAGCTAAGAGACTTTGGTATTAAGTATGCATGTGTTCCTATTTATTGCGATAATACCAGTGCCATATGCATATCCAAAGATCCAGTGCATCACTCACGAGTAAAGCACATCCATATTAGGCATCATTTTCTTAAGGATAATGTTGAAAATAAAAATATCATTGTTAAGCATGTAAACACTAACGAGCAAATAGCAGATATCATGACCAAACCGCTTCCAAGGGAACAGCATGAGAAAATGAGATTGGAACTTGGCATGATCAAGCTGCATTAAAGGAAGTATCATATATGATTCCTAGAGACAAAATGAAAATTGAAAATGATCAATCAACCACAATAATCTTGATTGAAAAATCAATTATCGAAAGGATCAGGTACGCATTTTTTAAAAGGTATATACTTTGGATGTTCTCATGATTGCATGATTATTTTGATCTGACGGTAGCAGGTATTTTGATCTGACGGTAGCAGCACAATATTACCATTTTTCTTTTTAAAATTAAAAAGACAAACAAAAACAACAATTTTTTTCCAGCAGTTCTTTTAAGTAGGAGTTGAATCTCAACATACTCCATTTTCACAATTCAAAATCAATTGTCTTGATTTGATAACTGCCTCAACACGTCACTTCATCCAATACAATTACTACCTCTCGTCCCATCTTTCATTTCATCTTCACTAACCTTTCACGTTCACTCAACCCTAAACCGTCATTCCTTCCACTTCCCTTTCACTCCGTCATTTTCCTTTGCTTTTCTCTCTAAAAACTTCAATGAAAACCAAGAATATGAAACCAAAAATGAAGCAACCTGTCCCTCTTCGAGTTATCTACCCACCTTCTCTCACTCACAAACCTAAGTCTTCATCAAAGGAACCAGAGGACACCCCTATGTCTCCGCAAACAAGTGGTAAAAGAACAAGAGAATCCAAGAAACCTTCAACCCACTCTACCAAGAAAATGAAGGTAACGCATTACTCAAATGCTGAAGAACTTTCTAAAGAAATGTCTGTAGGATTTGGTCTAGACAAAGAATGGTACGAATCTACAATCTTTCCTAAATTCCATGAAATTTTACAAACTCAAAAATGGGAATCACTTATGAGCGTATATTGCTGCAACCCCATTTACCCTGACATTATGCATGAGTTTATTTCTAATTTTGCTGTTCATGATGGAGTTTGTTCTAGTTCAATCAAAGATATTGATATTGAATTTGATAGTCTGACTTTAGGAGAGTGGTTAGGTGTTCCTGCTACTGGTTTTGATGTTTATCATGTTGGGTCTAAGATTGCGTTTTCTGGAAGAGATGAAAAAGATGTTTGGAGATGCTTGGGGGTTAGGCAAAAAAGGGGGAAAGTAAGTCACAATGTCCTGTCTCCTTTACATAAGTTGCTGTACAACATTGCTAGAAGGTTTATCTTGCCACGAAACTCAAAACGTAGTGAGGTAAGTCTTCGAGATGCAACCCTGATATACTGTATGGTGAACAACATAAAGATTAATTTTCCTTCCTTGATGATTTCTCATTTAAATGATTGTATAGCCAAACGTTGTATGGTTGGCTATGGTGGTTTGTTGTCATGGATTTTCTCAAAGTTTGGTGTTCCACTGGGTGATTATAGTTTTCCTATGGGTCCCAGCAATATGATAGGTGCAAAATGTTTGAGTAATTTGCGCCTTAAATTAAATGAGGAAGGGATTCTTGAAAATATTGTGGAACAGATTGAGATTGATTCTGATAATGAGGAACAGGAGGGAGAGGGGAAGGAAAAGGAGGAACAGGAGGAAGAGGAAGAGAAGGAAGAGAAGGAACAGGAGAAAAAGGAAGAAGAGGAGAAGGAGGAACAGGAGAAAGAAGGGGATGGAGTTAAGGAACAGGAGGTTGTTCCTTCTGAGGAAGAAGACCAGGGGTTGGAATCTAAAGTTGCTCTTGATGATGACTCTAGGGCTGAACCCAATAGTTTTCCCTCACCAAAGCCAACCACTCCACCACCACCATCACCAACACCAAGATCACCATCACCATCATTTCACAAACACAGCTTTGATCAGGCAACCATTCCTACTGCTCCCTTATATTCCATTCTTCTCAAGCTTGATGATTTGCAGGATCGCTTCTTCAAATTTCAAGATGAGATCCGTGTTTCCCTAGCCTCTTTAGCTGACCAGATGACTCAGATGGAGGCTCGTCTTGGCGCTAAATTGGATACAGTTGAGGTGGAAACGGAATATGTTGATGAAGATGCTCCTGCTTCATAGTTTCCCTTTTATTATTTTCATTGCTGCTGTCTCTGTCTTTAAACAATTTCTTTCTTTTGGTACCAGCTGGGGTACACCTCTTAAACATTGTTAACTTTGTTAAACCTTTTTACATATGCTACTAACTGTTAGGTTTGATTAGTCATTGCTTATCATGCTTGCATTCATTGTTATTGCTTTTTAATTTGTGCATCCTTATTCTCTCTTTGACTATAACTATATGTTTAGTGCTGTGGTTTGATTGCTTATCTTCTTTTTGAATGATGTCAAAAGGGGGAATATTTGGCATAAACTTAAATAATGCTTGAGCATGTTTGAGATCTAGTTAAATCTATTATGTTGGACTTATGGATTAAGGTGCTGGTTTGTTTTTCTGATGTTTGTGTGTTGCTAATTTTGTTAGTTGTTGGAAGTTACTGATTTGTTAGTTGTTGGAAGTTACTGACTTCTTGTTTTGTTATTTCAAGTTAAGTTATGCTGATTTCTTTTAATTCTGATTATGGATGATTATATAATTTTCTTCATTGTTTGATTTTATGCTGAAATAATTTAAGTTGTTGTTTTGATTATTTTTAGAGTAACATGTATCATGATATTTAGTTAAGAAGAGTTGTTTTGATCTCTAACATACTCTTCAACATTGGTTTACTCTATTTTGTTTTTAAGTTTGTTTGAAAAGTTTGTCATCATCAAAAAGGGGGAATTTGTTGGACCTCTTGAGTTTTGATGATGACTACACTTTAGCAAATATGTGTTTAGAGATTGTGCAGGTCGATATCCGATTATGATTATGATTATGATCGTTGATAGTACCTATGCCTTAGCTTATGGAAACGTACATGTCAAAAGGTTTCAATTGATGTTAGGAGAAGTATATCGCTTGGGATGTAAAATGGAGACAGCAGATCTACTGTTCCCAAGTTGGATGTTCTAGCTAAACTGAAGTCTGGAGACAGCACACTGTTCCTGAGCTGAAGGTTGACTACGCTGACTGAAAATTCTGATTATCATATTTTAATTATTATTTTTAGTTAATGTATTTTAAATTAAATTGTTGCAGTAAAAATTTATTTAAGTTAATTGGCAAATCGTTTTTGTTAAAGAAAATGTATTCACGATTTATTTGTTAAGATCCTTTATTTTAGGATCTATTTTTAATAAATCTTGGATTTGTTAAAAATAGAATTAACTAACTTTGAATTGGTCTTAGCAAATCTTTTCAGCCGGTCTTTATTCCTAAAAATTAGCAAACAATCATTCCCACTAAGATTAACCGTTTTCTAAATATAGCATGAAGTTCCAGCCATTAATTTGGGGAACAGGAATTACTACTGAAGAAACTGCTACTTTAGGGAACAGCGGTTATTAAAGGAACAGCGGTTATTGTTTATGTACACGTGTGATTTGACTTAATCAAATCTTATGGAAATAACCGTGTGTTTGCTTAATCCACATTACTCCCATGATCTCTTGATAGTGGGATGATGGTTTGGATTATTCCACTTTCTTAGGAATATTATTTTCTATAAATTGCAAGATAATTCCGGTTTTTAAAGTGAAGAGAAGTAATCCAACGTTTTGTGCTTAAGTATTTTTCATACGTTTTTGTTGGATTTTACAAGAAATATTTTGTTCTCAAAATTGCCAATTAATTTAGAATATTTTCTTGATGCAACTCTTTGATTTATTTTAGAGAATTTCTATCCTTTTTGTAAGGGTTTTTGAGAGTTTATGTAATTAGACTCGGGTGAGTCTAAGGGGGAAATTAGATAGCTTTGAGTGAAGCTAGAGAGGATTAGCTTGAAGAGAAGCTAAGGTTGTTGCTTGGAGTAAAGCAATTAGTGAGAAGAGGAGTCGGCCTAGGTGTTACGCTTCGAGTGAAGCAAGGTGTTTATTGTGATTGTAACTAATTGCCTTAAACATAGTGGAGTTTTTGAAAATCCCAAGTGGTCGTGGTTTTTCCTTTTGTTTAGGCCCAAAAGGTTTCCACGTAAAATCGTGTGTCTCTCTTATTATTTTGCTCTTAGTTTAAGCTTTATTTATTTTAAATAATTCCGCAAAAACAGGGCACAATCGCTTAAACTTGCAACAACAACAATTCACCCCCCCTCTTGTTGCTGTTCCCGTTCCTAATTGAATCAACAGAGTTGAAGTGGTTAGAATTAATATCATAGTTATAGGCTAGAAATTAAGTGTTAAGTAGCTATTTTAAGAGTTTTTAAGCATTTTTTCCACTTTTGCGCATAAAGTAGCACAAACTTGGTTTGTTTTGCACGAAACTTGGCACACAACACTATTTGGTATATATTATTGTGTTAAAGTGGTTAGAATTGAAAATCATAGTCATGTGCTAGATATTAAGTATAAAGTTGCGATATTAAGGTTTTTAAGCGTTTTTGCCACTTTTGCGCATAAAGTAGCTCAAACTTGGTTTGTTTTGCATGAAACTTGGCACACAACACTATTTGGTATATATTGTTGTGTTGAAGTGGTTTGATCTGAAAATCATAGTCATATGGTAGATAATAAGTGTTAAGTTGCGAATTTAAGGGTTTTTAAGCGTTTTTGCCACTTTTGCGCATAAAGTAGCTCAAACTTGGTTTGTTTTGCACGAAACTTGGCACACAACACTTTTTGGTATATATTATTGTGTGGAATTGGTTAGAATTGAAAAATATAGTCATATGCTAGATATTAAGTATTAAGTTGCGATTTTAAGGGTTTTTAAGCGTTTTTTCCACTTTTACGCATAAAGTAGCTCAAACATGGTTTGCTTTGCACGAAACTTGACACACAACACTATTTGTTATATATTATTGAGTTGAAGTGGTTAGAATTAAAATCATAGTTATAGGCTAGAAATTAAGTGTTAAGTAGCGATTTTAAGGGTTTTTTTAGCATTTTATCCACTTTTGCGTATAAAGTAGCACAAACTTGGTTTGTTTTGCACGAAACTTGGCACACAACACTATTTGGTATATATTATTGTGTTGAAGTGGTTAGAATTGAAAATTATAGTCATATGCTAGATATTAAGTATTAAGTTGCGATTTTAAGGGTTTTTAAGCGTTTTTGCCACTTTTGCGCATAAAGTAGCTCAAACCTTGTTTGCTTTGCACGAAACTCGGCACACAACACTATTTGGTATATATTATTGTGTTGAAGTGGTTAGAAATTAAAATCCTAGTCATATGCTAGATAATAAGTGTTAAGTTGGGATTTTTAGGGTTTTTAAACGTTTTTGCCACTTTTGCGCATAAAGTAGCTCAAACTTAGTTTGTTTTGCACGAAACTTGGCACACAACACTATTTGGTTTATATTATTGTGTTAAAGTGGTTAGATCTGAAAATCATAGTCATATGGTAGATAATAAGTGTTAAGTTGAAAATTTAAGGGTTTTTAAGCGTTTTTGCCACTTTTACGCATAAAGTAGCTTAAACTTGGTTTGTTTTGCACGAAACTTGGCACACAACACTTTTTGGTATATATTATTGTGTGGAGGTGGTTAGAATTGAAAATTATAGTCATATGCTAGATATTAAGTATTAAGTTGCGATTTTAAGGGTTTTTAAGCGTTTTTTCCACTTTTGCGCATAAAGTAGCTCAAACCTTGTTTGCTTTGCACGAAACTTGGCACACAACACTATTTGTTATATATTATTGAGTTGAAGTGGTTAGAATTAAAATCATAGTTATAGGCTAGAAATTAAGTGTTAAGTTGCAATTTTAAGGGGCGTTTTTGCCACTTTTGCGCATAAAGTAGCTCAAACTTGGTTTGTTTTGCATGAAACTTGGCACACAACACTATTGGTATATATTATTGTGTTGAAGTATTTAAATCTGAAAATCATAGTCATATGGTAGATAATAAGTGTTAAGTTGCGAATTTAAGGGTTTTTAAGCGTTTTTGCCACTTTTGCACATAAAGTAGCTCAAACTTGGTTTGTTTTGCACGAAACTTGGCACACAACACTTTTTTGGTATATAATATTGTGTGGAATTGGTTAGAATTGAAAAATATAGTCATATGCTAGATATTAAGTATTAAGTTGCGATTTTAAGGGTTTTTTAACCGTTTTTTCCACTTTTGCGCATAAAGTAGCTCAAACTTGGTTTGCTTTGCACGAAACTTGACACACAACACTGTTTGTTATATATTATTGAGTTGAAGTGGTTAGAATTAAAATCATAGTTATAGGCTAGAAATTAAGTGTTAAGTAGCGATTTTAAGGGTTTTTTTAGCATTTTTTTCCACTTTTGCGCATAAAGTAGCACAAACTTGGTTTGTTTTGCACGAAACTTGGCACACAACACTATTTGGTATATATTATTGTGTTGAAGTGGTTAGAATTGTAAATTATAGTCATATGCTAGATATTAAGTATTAAGTTGCGATTTTAAGGGTTTTTAAGCGTTTTTGCCACTTTTGCGCATAAAGTAGCTCAAACCTTGTTTGCTTTGCACGAAACTTGGCACACAACACTATTTGGTATATATTATTGTGTTGAAGTGGTTAGAATTGAATATCATAGTCATATGCTAGATATTAAGTGTTAAGTAGCGATTTTAAGGGTTTTTAAGCATTTTTTTCCCCTTTTGCGCATAAAGTAGCTCAAACTTGGTTCGTCTTGCACGAAAACTTGGCACACAATACTATTTGGTATATATTATTGTGTTGAAGTGGTTAGAAATTAAAATCCTAGTCATATGCTAGATAATAAGTGTTAAGTTGGGATTTTAAGGGTTTTTAAGCGTTTTTGCCACTTTTGCGCATAAAGTAGCGCAAACTTAGTTTGTTTTGCACGAAACTTGGCACACAACACTATTTGGTTTTATATTATTGTGTTAAAGTGGTTAGATCTAAAAATCATAGTCATATGGTAGATAATAAGTGTTAAGTTGAGAATTTAAGGGTTTTTTAAGCGTTTTTGCCACTTTTGCGCATAAAGTAGGTTAAACTTGGTTTATTTTGCACGAAACTTGCACACAACACTTTTTGGTATATATTATTGTGTGGAAGTGGTTAGAATTGAAAATTATATTCATATGCTAGATATTAAGTATTAAGTTGCGATTTTAAGGGTTTTTAAGCGTTTTGGCCACTTTTGCGCATAAAGTGGCTCAAACTTGGTTTGTTTTGCACGAAACGTGGCACACTACATTATTTGGTATATATTATTGTGTTGAAGTGGTTAGAATTGAAAATCATAGTCATATGCTAGATAATAAGTGTTAAGTTGCGATTTTAAGGGTTTTTAAGCGTTTTTTTCCACTTTTGCGCATAAAGTAGCTCAAACAAGGTTTGTTTTGCACGAAACTTGGCACACAACCACTATTTGTTATATATTATTGAGTTGAAGTGGTTAGAATTAATATCATAGTTATAGGCTAGAAATTAAGTGTTAAGTAGCGATTTTAAGGGTTTTTAAGCATTTTTTTCCACTTTTGCGCATATAGTAGCACAAACTTGGTTTGTTTTGCACGAAACTTGGCACACAACACTATTTGGTATATATTATTGTGTTGAAGTGGTTAGAATTGAAAATCATAGTCATGTGCTAGATATTAAGTATAAAGTTGCGATTTTAAGGTTTTTAAGCGTTTTTGCCACTTTTGCGCATAAAGTAGCTCAAACTTGGTTTGTTTTGCATGAAACTTGGCACACAACACTATTTGGTATATATTATTGTGTTGAAGTATTTAAATCTGAAAATCATAGTCATATGGTAGATAATAAGTGTTAAGTTGCGAATTTAAGGGTTTTTAAGCGTTTTTGCCACTTTTGCACATAAAGTAGCTCAAACTTGGTTTGTTTTGCATGAAACTTGGCACACAACACTTTTTGGTATATAATATTGTGTGGAATTGGTTAGAATTGAAAAATATAGTCATATGCTAGATATTAAGTATTAAGTTGCGATTTTAAGGGTTTTTTTAACCGTTTTTTCCACTTTTGCGCATAAAGTAGCTCAAACTTGGTTTGCTTTGCACGAAACTTGACACACAACACTATTTGTTATATATTATTGAGTTGAAGTGGTTAGAATTAAAATCATAGTTATAGGCTAGAAATTAAGTGTTAAGTAGCGATTTTAAGGGTTTTTTTAGCATTTTTTCCACTTTTGCGCATAAAGTAGCACAAACTTGGTTTGTTTTGCACGAACCTTGGCACACAACACTATTTGGTATATATTATTGTGTTGAAGTGGTTAGAATTGTAAATTATAGTCATATGCTAGATATTAAGTATTAAGTTGCGATTTTAAGGGTTTTTAAGCGTTTTTGCCACTTTTGCGCATAAAGTAGCTCAAACCTTGTTTGCTTTGCACGAAACTTGGCACACAACACTATTTGGTATATATTATTGTGTTGAAGTGGTTAGAATTGAATATCATAGTCATATGCTAGATATTAAGTGTTAAGTAGCGATTTTAAGGGTTTTTTAAGCATTCTTTCCCCTTTTGCGCATAAAGTAGCTCAAACTTGGTTCGTCTTGCACGAAACTTGGCACACAATACTATTTGGTATATATTATTGTGTTGAAGTGGTTAGAAATTAAAATCCTAGTCATATGCTAGATAATAAGTGTTAAGTTGGGATTTTAAGGGTTTTTAAGCGTTTTTGCCACTTTTGCGCATAAAGTAGCGCAAACTTAGTTTGTTTTGCACGAAACTTGGCACACAACACTATTTGGTTTATATTATTGTGTTAAAGTGGTTAGATCTAAAAATCATAGTCATATGGTAGATAATAAGTGTTAAGTTGAGAATTTAAGGGTTTTTAAGCGTTTTTGCCACTTTTGCGCATAAAGTAGGTTAAACTTGGTTTATTTTGCACGAAACTTGGCACACAACACTTTTTGGTATATATTATTGTGTGGAAGTGGTTAGAATTGAAAATTATATTCATATGCTAGATATTAAGTATTAAGTTGCGATTTAAGGGTTTTTAAGCGTTTTGGCCACTTTTGCGCATAAAGTGGCTCAAACTTGGTTTGTTTTGCACGAAACGTGGCACACTACATTATTTGGTATATATTATTGTGTTGAAGTGGTTAGAATTGAAAATCATAGTCATATGCTAGATAATAAGTGTTAAGTTGCGATTTTAAGGGTTTTTAAGCGTTTTTTCCACTTTTGCGCATAAAGTAGCTCAAACAAGGTTTGTTTTGCACGAAACTTGGCACACAACACTATTTGTTATATATTATTGAGTTGAAGTGGTTAGAATTAATATCATAGTTATAGGCTAGAAATTAAGTGTTAAGTAGCGATTTTAAGGGTTTTTAAGCATTTTTTTCCACTTTTGCGCATATAGTAGCACAAACTTGGTTTGTTTTGCACGAAACTTGGCACACAACACTATTTGGTATATATTATTGTGTTGAAGTGGTTAGAATTGAAAATCATAGTCATGTGCTAGATATTAAGTATAAAGTTGCGATTTTAAGGTTTTTAAGCGTTTTTGCCACTTTTGCGCATAAAGTAGCTCAAACTTGGTTTGTTTTGCATGAAACTTGGCACACAACACTATTTGGTATATATTATTGTGTTGAAGTATTTAAATCTGAAAATCATAGTCATATGGTAGATAATAAGTGTTAAGTTGCGAATTTAAGGGTTTTTAAGCGTTTTTGCCACTTTTGCACATAAAGTAGCTCAAACTTGGTTTGTTTTGCATGAAACTTGGCACACAACACTTTTTGGTATATAATATTGTGTGGAATTGGTTAGAATTGAAAAATATAGTCATATGCTAGATATTAAGTATTAAGTTGCGATTTTAAGGGTTTTTTAACCGTTTTTTTCCACTTTTGCGCATAAAGTAGCTCAAACTTGGTTTGCTTTGCACGAAACTTGACACACAACACTATTTGTTATATATTATTGAGTTGAAGTGGTTAGAATTAAAATCATAGTTATAGGCTAGAAATTAAGTGTTAAGTAGCGATTTTAAGGGTTTTTTTTAGCATTTTTTCCACTTTTGCGCATAAAGTAGCACAAACTTGGTTTGTTTTGCACGAACCTTGGCACACAACACTATTTGGTATATATTATTGTGTTGAAGTGGTTAGAATTGTAAATTATAGTCATATGCTAGATATTAAGTAATAAGTTGCGATTTTAAGGGTTTTTAAGCGTTTTTGCCACTTTTGCGCATAAAGTAGCTCAAACCTTGTTTGCTTTGCACGAAACTTGGCACACAACACTATTTGGTATATATTATTGTGTTGAAGTGGTTAGAATTTAATATCATAGTCATATGCTAGATATTAAGTGTTAAGTAGCGAATTTAAGGGTTTTTAAGCATTCTTTCCCCTTTTGCGCATAAAGTAGCTCAAACTTGGTTTGTCTTGCACGAAACTTGGCACACAATACTATTTGGTATATATTATTGTGTTGAAGTGGTTAGAAATTAAAATCCTAGTCATATGCTAGATAATAAGTGTTAAGTTGGGATTTTAAGGGTTTTTTAAGCGTTTTTGCCACTTTTGCGCATAAAGTAGCGCAAACTTAGTTTGTTTTGCACGAAACTTGGCACACAACACTATTTGGTTTATATTATTGTGTTAAAGTGGTTAGATCTAAAAATCATAGTCATATGGTAGATAATAAGTGTTAAGTTGAGAATTTAAGGGTATTTAAGCGTTTTTGCCACTTTTGCGCATAAAGTAGCTTAAACTTGGTTTATTTTGCACGAAACTTGGCACACAACACTTTTTGGTATATATTATTGTGTGGAAGTGGTTAGAATTGAAAATTATAGTCATATGCTAGATAGTAAGTATTAAGTTACGATTTTAAGGGTTTTTAAGCGTTTTGGGCCACTTTTGCGCATAAAGTGGCTCAAACTTGGTTTGTTTTGCACGAAACGTGGCACACTACATTATTTGGTATATATTATTGTGTTGAAGTGGTTAGAATTGAAAATCATAGTCATATGCTAAATAATAAGTGTTAAGTTGCGACTTTAAGGGTTTTTAAGCGTTTTTTCCACTTTTGCGCATAAAGTAGCTCAAACAAGGTTTGTTTTGCACGAAACTTGGCACATAACACTATTTGTTATATATTATTGAGTTGAAGTGGTTAGAATTAATATCATAGTTATAGGCTAGAAATTAAGTGTTAAGTAGCGATTTTAAGGGTTTTTAAGCATTTTTTCCACTTTTGCGCATATAGTAGCACAAACTTGGTTTGTTTTTCACGAAACTTGGCACACAACACTATTTGGTATATATTATTGTCTTGAAGTGGTTAGAATTGAAAATCATAGTCATGTGCTAGATATTAAGTATAAAGTTGCGATTTTAAGGTTTTTAAGCGTTTTTGCCACTTTTGCGCATAAAGTAGCTCAAACTTGGTTTGTTTTGCATGAAACTTGGCACACAACACTATTTGGTATATATTATTGTGTTGAAGTATTTAAATCTGAAAATCATAGTCATATGGTAGATAATAAGTGTTAAGTTGCGAATTTAAGGGTTTTTAAGCGTTTTTGCCACTTTTGCACATAAAGTAGCTCAAACTTGGTTTGTTTTGCACGAAACTTGGCACACAACACTTTTTGGTATATAATATTGTGTGGAATTGGTTAGAATTGAAAAATATAGTCATATGCTAGATATTAAGTATTAAGTTGCGATTTTAAGGGTTTTTTAACCGTTTTTTCCACTTTTGCGCATAAAGTAGCTCAAACTTGGTTTGCTTTGCACGAAACTTGACACACAACACTGTTTGTTATATATTATTGAGTTGAAGTGGTTAGAATTAAAATCATAGTTATAGGCTAGAAATTAAGTGTTAAGTAGCGATTTTAAGGGTTTTTTTTAGCATTTTTTCCACTTTTGCGCATAAAGTAGCACAAACTTGGTTTGTTTTGCACGAAACTTGGCACACAACACTATTTGGTATATATTATTGTGTTGAAGTGGTTAGAATTGTAAATTATAGTCATATGCTAGATATTAAGTATTAAGTTGCGATTTTAAGGGTTTTTTAAGCGTTTTTGCCACTTTTGCGCATAAAGTAGCTCAAACCTTGTTTGCTTTGCACGAAACTTGGCACACAACACTATTTGGTATATATTATTGTGTTGAAGTGGTTAGAATTGAATATCATAGTCATATGCTAGATATTAAGTGTTAAGTAGCGATTTTAAGGGTTTTTAAGCATTTTTTCCCCTTTTGCGCATAAAGTAGCTCAAACTTGGTTCGTCTTGCACGAAACTTGGCACACAATACTATTTGGTATATATTATTGTGTTGAAGTGGTTAGAAATTAAAATCCTAGTCATATGCTAGATAATAAGTGTTAAGTTGGGATTTTAAGGGTTTTTAAGCGTTTTTGCCACTTTTGCGCATAAAGTAGCGCAAACTTAGTTTGTTTTGCACGAAACTTGGCACACAACACTATTTGGTTTATATTATTGTGTTAAAGTGGTTAGATCTAAAAATCATAGTCATATGGTAGATAATAAGTGTTAAGTTGAGAATTTAAGGGTTTTTAAGCGTTTTTGCCACTTTTGCGCATAAAGTAGGTTAAACTTGGTTTATTTGCACGAAACTTGGCACACAACACTTTTTGGTATATATTATTGTGTGGAAGTGGTTAGAATTGAAAATTATATTCATATGCTAGATATTAAGTATTAAGTTGCGATTTTAAGGGTTTTTAAGCGTTTTGGCCACTTTTGCGCATAAAGTGGCTCAAACTTGGTTTGTTTTGCACGAAACGTGGCACACTACATTATTTGGTATATATTATTGTGTTGAAGTGGTTAGAATTGAAAATCATAGTCATATGCTAGATAATAAGTGTTAAGTTGCGATTTTAAGGGTTTTTAAGCGTTTTTTTCCACTTTTGCGCATAAAGTAGCTCAAACAAGGTTTGTTTTGCACGAAACTTGGCACACAACACTATTTGTTATATATTATTGAGTTGAAGTGGTTAGAATTAATATCATAGTTATAGGCTAGAAATTAAGTGTTAAGTAGCGATTTTAAGGGTTTTTAAGCATTTTTTCCACTTTTGCGCATATAGTAGCACAAACTTGGTTTGTTTTGCACGAAACTTGGCACACAACACTATTTGGTATATATTATTGTCTTGAAGTGGTTAGAATTGAAAATCATAGTCATGTGCTAGATATTAAGTATAAAGTTGCGATTTTAAGGTTTTTCAGCGTTTTTGCCACTTTTGCGCATAAAGTAGCTCAAACTTGGTTTGTTTTGCAGGAAACTTGGCACACAACACTATTTGGTATATATTATTGTGTTGAAGTATTTAAATCTGAAAATCATAGTCATATGGTAGATAATAAGTGTTAAGTTGCGAATTTAAGGGTTTTTAAGCGTTTTTGCCACTTTTGCACATAAAGTAGCTCAAACTTGGTTTGTTTTGCATGAAACTTGGCACACAACACTTTTTGGTATATAATATTGTGTGGAATTGGTTAGAATTGAAAAATATAGTCATATGCTAGATATTAAGTATTAAGTTGCGATTTTAAGGGTTTTTTAACCGTTTTTTCCACTTTTGCGCATAAAGTAGCTCAAACTTGGTTTGCTTTGCACGAAACTTGACACACAACACTATTTGTTATATATTATTGAGTTGAAGTGGTTAGAATTAAAATCATAGTCATAGGCTAGAAATTAAGTGTTAAGTAGCGATTTTAAGGGTTTTTTTTAGCATTTTTTCCACTTTTGCGCATAAAGTAGCACAAACTTGGTTTGTTTTGCACGAACCTTGGCACACAACACTATTTGGTATATATTATTGTGTTGAAGTGGTTAGAATTGTAAATTATAGTCATATGCTAGATATTAAGTATTAAGTTGCGATTTTAAGGGTTTTTAAGCGTTTTTGCCACTTTTGCGCATAAAGTAGCTCAAACCTTGTTTGCTTTGCACGAAACTTGGCACACAACACTATTTGGTATATATTATTGTGTTGAAGTGGTTAGAATTGAATATCATAGTCATATGCTAGATATTAAGTGTTAAGTAGCGATTTTAAGGGTTTTTATGCATTTTTTCCCCTTTTGCGCATAAAGTAGCTCAAACTTGGTTTGTCTTGCACGAAACTTGGCACACAATACTATTTGGTATATATTATTGTGTTGAAGTGGTTAGAAATTAAAATCCTAGTCATATGCTAGATAATAAGTGTTAAGTTGGGATTTTAAGGGTTTTTAAGCGTTTTTGCCACAGTTGCGCATAAAGTAGCGCAAACTTAGTTTGTTTTGCACGAAACTTGGCACACAACACTATTTGGTTTATATTATTGTGTTAAAGTGGTTAGATCTAAAAATCATAGTCATATGGTAGATAATAAGTGTTAAGTTGAGAATTTAAGGGTATTTAAGCGTTTTTGCCACTTTTGCGCATAAAGTAGCTTAAACTTGGTTTATTTTGCACGAAACTTGGCACACAACACTTTTTGGTATATATTATTGTGTGGAAGTGGTTAGAATTGAAAATTATAGTCATATGCTAGATAGTAAGTATTAAGTTACGATTTTAAGGGTTTTTAAGCGTTTTGGCCACTTTTACGCATAAAGTGGCTCAAACTTGGTTTGTTTTGCACGAAACGTGGCACACTACATTATTTGGTATATATTATTGTGTTGAAGTGGTTAGAATTGAAAATCATAGTCATATGCTAAATAATAAGTGTTAAGTTGCGACTTTAAGGGTTTTTAAGCGTTTTTTCCACTTTTGCGCATAAAGTAGCTCAAACAAGGTTTGTTTTGCACGAAACTTGGCCCATAACACTATTTGTTATATATTATTGAGTTGAAGTGGTTAGAATTAATATCATAGTTATAGGCTAGAAATTAAGTGTTAAGTAGCGATTTTAAGGGTTTTTAAGCATTTTTTCCACTTTTGCGCATATAGTAGCACAAACTTGCTTTGTTTTGCACGAAACTTGGCACACAACACTATTTGGTATATATTATTGTCTTGAAGTGGTTAGAATTGAAAATCATAGTCATGTGCTAGATATTAAGTATAAAGTTGCGATTTTAAGGTTTTTAAGCGTTTTTGCCACTTTTGCGCATAAAGTAGCTCAAACTTGGTTTGTTTTGCATGAAACTTGGCACACAACACTATTTGGTATATATTATTGTGTTGAAGTATTTAAATCTAAAAATCATAGTCATATGGTAGATAATAAGTGTTAAGTTGCGAATTTAAGGGTTTTTAAGCGTTTTTGCCACTTTTGCACATAAAGTAGCTCAAACTTGGTTTGTTTTGCACGAAACTTGGCACACAACACTTTTTGGTATATAATATTGTGTGGAATTGGTTGGAATTGAAAAATATAGTCATATGCTAGATATTAAGTATTAAGTTGCGATTTTAAGGGTTTTTTAACCGTTTTTTCCACTTTTGCGCATAAAGTAGCTCAAACTTGGTTTGCTTTGCACGAAACTTGACACACAACACTGTTTGTTATATATTATTGAGTTGAAGTGGTTAGAATTAAAATCATAGTTATAGGCTAGAAATTAAGTGTTAAGTAGCGATTTTAAGGGTTTTTTTAGCATTTTTTCCACTTTTGCGCATAAAGTAGCACAAACTTGGTTTGTTTTGCACGAAACTTGGCACACAACACTATTTGGTATATATTATTGTGTTGAAGTGGTTAGAATTGTAAATTATAGTCATATGCTAGATATTAAGTATTAAGTTGCGATTTTAAGGGTTTTTAAGCGTTTTTGCCACTTTTGCGCATAAAGTAGCTCAAACCTTGTTTGCTTTGCACGAAACTTGGCACACAACACTATTTGGTATATATTATTGTGTTGAAGTGGTTAGAATTGAATATCATAGTCATATGCTAGATATTAAGTGTTAAGTAGCGATTTTAAGGGTTTTTAAGCATTTTTTCCCCTTTTGCGCATAAAGTAGCTCAAACTTGGTTCGTCTTGCACGAAACTTGGCACACAATACTATTTGGTATATATTATTGTGTTGAAGTGGTTAGAAATTAAAATCCTAGTCATATGCTAGATAATAAGTGTTAAGTTGGGATTTTAAGGGTTTTTAAGCGTTTTTGCCACTTTTGCGCATAAAGTAGCGCAAACTTAGTTTGTTTTGCACGAAACTTGGCACACAACACTATTTGGTTTATATTATTGTGTTAAAGTGGTTAGATCTAAAAATCATAGTCATATGGTAGATAATAAGTGTTAAGTTGAGAATTTAAGGGTTTTTAAGCGTTTTTGCCACTTTTGCGCATAAAGTAGGTTAAACTTGGTTTATTTTGCACGAAACTTGGCACACAACACTTTTTGATATATATTATTGTGTGGAAGTGGTTAGAATTGAAAATTATAGTCATATGCTAGATATTAAGTATTAAGTTGCGATTTTAAGGGTTTTTAAGCGTTTTGGCCACTTTTGCGCATAAAGTGGCTCAAACTTGGTTTGTTTTGCACGAAACGTGGCACACTACATTATTTGGTATATATTATTGTGTTGAAGTGGTTAGAATTGAAAATCATAGTCATATGCTAGATAATAAGTGTTAAGTTGCGATTTTAAGGGTTTTTAAGCGTTTTTTTCCACTTTTGCGCATAAAGTAGCTCAAACAAGGTTTGTTTTGCACGAAACTTGGCACACAACACTATTTGTTATATATTATTGAGTTGAAGTGGTTAGAATTAATATCATAGTTATAGGCTAGAAATTAAGTGTTAAGTAGCGATTTTAAGGGTTTTTAAGCATTTTTTCCACTTTTGCGCATATAGTAGCACAAACTTGGTTTGTTTTGTACGAAACTTGGCACACAACACTATTTGGTATATATTATTGTCTTGAAGTGGTTAGAATTGAAAGTCATAGTCATGTGCTAGATATTAAGTATAAAGTTGCGATTTTAAGGTTTTTAAGCGTTTTTGCCACTTTTGCGCATAAAGTAGCTCAAACTTGGTTTGTTTTGCATGAAACTTGGCACACAACACTATTTGGTATATATTATTGTGTTGAAGTGGTTAAATCTGAAAATCATAGTCATATGGTAGATAATAAGTGTTAAGTTGCGAATTTAAGGGTTTTTAATCGTTTTTGCCACTTTTGCACATAAAGTAGCTCAAACTTGGTTTGTTTTGCACGAAACTTGGCACACAACACTTTTTGGTATATATTATTGTGTGGAATTGGTTAGAATTGAAAAATATAGTCATATGCTAGATATTAAGCATGAAGTTGCCATTTTAAGGGTTTTTAAGCGTTTTTTCCACTTTTGCTCATAAAGTAGCTCAAACTTGGTTTGCTTTGCACGAAACTTGACACACAACACTATTTGTTATATATTATTGAGTTGAAGTGGTTAGAATTAAAATCATAGTTATAGGCTAGAAATTAAGTGTTAAGTAGCGATTTTAAGGGTTTTTTTTAGCATTTTTTCCACTTTTGCGCATAAAGTAGCACAAACTTGGTTTGTTTTGCACGAAACTTGGCACACAACACTATTTGGTATATATTATTGTGTTGAAGTGGTTAGAATTGAAAATTATAGTCATATGCTAGATATTAAGTATTAAGTTGCGATTTTAAGGGTTTTTAAGCGTTTTTGCCACTTTTGCGCATAAAGTAGCTCAAACCTTGTTTGCTATGCACGAAACTTGGCACACAACACTATTTGGTATATATTATTGTGTTGAAGTGGTTAGAATTGAATATCATAGTCATATGCTAGATATTAAGTGTTAAGTAGCGATTTTAAGGGTTTTTAAGCATTTTTTCCCCTTTTGCGCATAAAGTAGCTCAAACTTGGTTTGTCTTGCACGAAACTTGGCACACAATACTATTTGGTATATATTATTGTGTTGAAGTGGTTAGAAATTAAAATCCTAGTCATATGCTAGATAATAAGTGTTAAGTTGGGATTTTAAGGGTTTTTAAGCGTTTTTGCCACTTTTGCGCATAAAGTAGCGCAAACTTAGTTTGTTTTGCACGAAACTTGGCACACAACACTATTTGGTTTATATTATTGTGTTAAAGTGGTTAGATCTAAAAATCATAGTCATATGGTAGATAATAAGTGTTAAGTTGAGAATTTAAGGGTTTTTAAGCGTTTTTGCCACTTTTGCGCATAAAGTAGGTTAAACTTGGTTTATTTTGCACGAAACTTGGCACACAACACTTTTTGGTATATATTACTGTGTGGAAGTGGTTAGAATTGAAAATTATAGTCATATGCTAGATATTAAGTATTAAGTTGCGATTTTAAGGGTTTTTAAGCGTTTTGGCCACTTTTGCGCATAAAGTGGCTCAAACTTGGTTTGTTTTGCACGAAACGTGGCACACTACATTATTTGGTATATATTATTGTGTTGAAGTGGTTAGAATTGAAAATCATAGTCATATGCTAGATAATAAGTGTTAAGTTGCGATTTTAAGGGTTTTTAAGCGTTTTTTCCACTTTTGCGCATAAAGTAGCTCAAACAAGGTTTGTTTTGCACGAAACTTGGCACACAACACTATTTGTTATATATTATTGAGTTGAAGTGGTTTGAATTAATATCATAGTTATAGGCTAGAAATTAAGTGTTAAGTAGCGATTTTAATGGTTTTTAAGCATTTTTTCCACTTTTGCGCATATAGTAGCACAAACTTGGTTTGTTTTGCACGAAACTTGGCACACAACACTATTTGGTATATATTATTGTCTTGAAGTGGTTAGAATTGAAAATCATAGTCATGTGCTAGATATTAAGTATAAAGTTGCGATTTTAAGGTTTTTAAGCGTTTTTGCCACTTTTGCGCATAAAGTAGCTCAAACTTGGTTTGTTTTGCATGAAACTTGGCACACAACACTATTTGGTATATATTATTGTGTTGAAGTATTTAAATCTGAAAATCATAGTCATATGGTAGATAATAAGTGTTAAGTTGCGAATTTAAGGGTTTTTAAGCGTTTTTGCCACTTTTGCACATAAAGTAGCTCAAACTTGGTTTGTTTTGCATGAAACTTGGCACACAACACTTTTTGGTATATAATATTGTGTGGAATTGGTTATAATTGAAAAATATAGTCATATGCTAGATATTAAGTATTAAGTTGCGATTTTAAGGGTTTTTTAACCGTTTTTTCCACTTTTGCGCATAAAGTAGCTCAAACTTGGTTTGCTTTGCACGAAACTTGACACACAACACTATATGTTATATATTATTGAGTTGAAGTGGTTAGAATTAAAATCATAGTTATAGGCTAGAAATTAAGTGTTAAGTAGCGATTTTAAGGGTTTTTTTAGCATTTTTTCCACTTTTGCGCATAAAGTAGCACAAACTTGGTTTGTTTTGCACGAACCTTGGCACACAACACTATTTGGTATATATTATTGTGTTGAAGTGGTTAGAATTGTAAATTATAGTCATATGCTAGATATTAAGTATTAAGTTGCGATTTTAAGGGTTTTTAAGCGTTTTTGCCACTTTTGCGCATAAAGTAGCTCAAACCTTGTTTGCTTTGCACGAAACTTGGCACACAACACTATTTGGTATATATTATTGTGTTGAAGTGGTTAGAATTGAATATCATAGTCATATGCTAGATATTAAGTGTTAAGTAGCGATTTTAAGGGTTTTTAAGCATTTTTTCCCCTTTTGCGCATAAAGTAGCTCAAACTTGGTTTGTCTTGCACGAAACTTGGCACACAAAACTATTTGGTATATATTATTGTGTTGAAGTGGTTAGAAATTAAAATCCTAGTCATATGCTAGATAATAAGTGTTAAGTTGGGATTTTAAGGGTTTTTAAGCGTTTTTGCCACTTTTGCGCATAAAGTAGCGCAAACTTAGTTTGTTTTGCACGAAACTTGGCACACAACACTATTTGGTTTATATTATTGTGTTAAAGTGGTTAGATCTAAAAATCATAGTCATATGGTAGATAATAAGTGTTAAGTTGAGAATTTAAGGGTATTTAAGCGTTTTTGCCACTTTTGCGCATAAAGTAGCTTAAACTTGGTTTATTTTGCACGAAACTTGGCACACAACACTTTTTGGTATATATTATTGTGTGGAAGTGGTTAGAATTGAAAATTATAGTCATATGCCAGATAGTAAGTATTAAGTTACGATTTTAAGGGTTTTTAAGCGTTTTGGCCACTTTTGCGCATAAAGTGGCTCAAACTTGGTTTGTTTTGCACGAAACGTGGCACACTACATTATTTGGTATATATTATTGTGTTGAAGTGGTTAGAATTGAAAATCATAGTCATATGCTAAATAATAAGTGTTAAGTTGCGATTTTAAGGGTTTTTAAGCGGTTTTTCCACTTTTGCGCATAAAGTAGCTCAAACTAGGTTTGTTTTGAACGAAACTTGGCACACAACACTATTTGTTATATATTATTGAGTTGAAGTGGTTAGAATTAATATCATAGTTATAGGCTAGAAATTAAGTGTTAAGTAGCGATTTTAAGGGTTTTTAAGCATTTTTTCCACTTTTGCGCATATAGTAGCACAAACTTGGTTTGTTTTGCACGAAACTTGGGACACAACACTATTTGGTATATATTATTGTCTTGAAGTGGTTAGAATTGAAAATCATAGTCATGTGCTAGATATTAAGTATAAAGTTGCGATTTTAAGGTTTTTAAGCGTTTTTGCCACTTTTGCGCATAAAGTAGCTCAAACTTGGTTTGTTTTGCATGAAACTTGGCACACAACACTATTTGGTATATATTATTGTGTTGAAGTGTTTAAATCTGAAAATCATAGTCATATGGTAGATAATAAGTGTTAAGTTGCGAATTTAAGGGTTTTTAATCGTTTTTGCCACTTTTGCACATAAAGTAGCTCAAACTTGGTTTGTTTTGCACGAAACTTGGCACACAACACTTTTTGGTATATATTATTGTGTGGAATTGGTTAGAATTGAAAAATATAGTCATATGCTAGATATTAAGCATTAAGTTGCCATTTTAAGGGTTTTTAAGCGTTTTTTCCACTTTTGCTCATAAAGTAGCTCAAACTTGGTTTGCTTTGCACGAAACTTGACACACAACACTATTTGTTATATATTATTGAGTTGAAGTGGTTAGAATTAAAATCATAGTTATAGGCTAGAAATTAAGTGTGAAGTAGCGATTTTAAGGGTTTTTTTAGCATTTTTTCCACTTTTGCGCATAAAGTAGCACAAACTTGGATTGTTTTGCACGAAACTTGGCACACAACACTATTTGGTATATATTATTGTGTTGAAGTGGTTAGAATTGAAAATTATAGTCATATGCTAGATATTAAGTATTAAGTTGCGATTTTAAGGGTTTTTAAGCGTTTTTGCCACTTTTGCGCATAAAGTAGCTCAAACCTTGTTTGCTTTGCACGAAACTTGGCACACAACACTATTTGGTATATATTATTGTGTTGAAGTGGTTAGAATTGAATATCATAGTCATATGCTAGATATTAAGTGTTAAGTAGCGATTTTAAGGGTTTTTAAGCATTTTTTCCCCTTTTGCGCATAAAGTAGCTCAAACTTGGTTTGTCTTGCACGAAACTTGGCACACAATACTATTTGGTATATATTATTGTGTTGAAGTGGTTAGAAATTAAAATCCTAGTCATATGCTAGATAATAAGTGTTAAGTTGGGATTTTAAGGGTTTTTAAGCGTTTTTGCCACTTTTGCGCATAAAGTAGCGCAAACTTAGTTTGTTTTGCACGAAACTTGGCACACAACACTATTTGGTTTATATTATTGTGTTAAAGTGGTTAGATCTAAAAATCATAGTCATATGGTAGATAATAAGTGTTAAGTTGAGAATTTAAGGGTATTTAAGCGTTTTTGCCACTTTTGCGCATAAAGTAGCTTAAACTTGGTTTATTTTGCACGAAACTTGGCACACAACACTTTTTGGTATATATTATTGTGTGGAAGTGGTTAGAATTGAAAATTATAGTCATATGCTAGATAGTAAGTATTAAGTTACGATTTTAAGGGTTTTTAAGCGTTTTGGCCACTTTTGCGCATAAAGTGGCTCAAACTTGGTTTGTTTTGCATGAAACGTGGCACACTACATTATTTGGTATATATTATTGTGTTGAAGTGGTTAGAATTGAAAATCATAGTCATATGCTAAATAATAAGTGTTAAGTTGCGATTTTAAGGGTTTTTAAGCGTTTTTTCCACTTTTGCGCATAAAGTAGCTCAAACTAGGTTTGTTTTGCACGAAACTTGGCACACAACACTATTTGTTATATATTATTGAGTTGAAGTGGTTAGAATTAATATCATAGTTATAGGCTAGAAATTAAGTGTTATGTAGCGATTTTAAGGGTTTTTAAGCATTTTTTCCACTTTTGCGCATATAGTAGCACAAACTTGGTTTGTTTTGCACGAAACTTGGGACACAACACTATTTGGTATATATTATTGTCTTGAAGTGGTTAGAATTGAAAATCATAGTCATGTGCTAGATATTAAGTATAAAGTTGCGATTTTAAGGTTTTTAAGCGTTTTTGCCACTTTTGCGCATAAAGTAGCTCAAACTTGGTTTGTTTTGCATGAAACTTGGCACACAACACTATTTGGTATATATTATTGTGTTGAAGTGTTTAAATCTGAAAATCATAGTCATATGGTAGATAATAAGTGTTAAGTTGCGAATTTAAGGGTTTTTAATCGTTTTTGCCACTTTTGCACATAAAGTAGCTCAAACTTGGTTTGTTTTGCACGAAACTTGGCACACAACACTTTTTGGTATATATTATTGTGTGGAATTGGTTAGAATTGAAAAATATAGTCATATGCTAGATATTAAGCATTAAGTTGCCATTTTAAGGGTTTTTAAGCGTTTTTTCCACTTTTGCTCATAAAGTAGCTCAAACTTGGTTTGCTTTGCACGAAACTTGACACACAACACTATTTGTTATATATTATTGAGTTGAAGTGGTTAGAATTAAAATCATAGTTATAGGCTAGAAATTAAGTGTGAAGTAGCGATTTTAAGGGTTTTTTTTTAGCATTTTTTCCACTTTTGCGCATAAAGTAGCACAAACTTGGATTGTTTTGCACGAAACTTGGCACACAACACTATTTGGTATATATTATTGTGTTGAAGTGGTTAGAATTGAAAATTATAGTCATATGCTAGATATTAAGTATTAAGTTGCGATTTTAAGGGTTTTTAAGCGTTTTTGCCACTTTTGCGCATAAAGTAGCTCAAACCTTGTTTGCTTTGCACGAAACTTGGCACACAACACTATTTGGTATATATTATTGTGTTGAAGTGGTTAGAATTGAATATCATAGTCATATGCTAGATATTAAGTGTTAAGTAGCGATTTTAAGGGTTTTTAAGCATTTTTTCCCCTTTTGCGCATAAAGTAGCTCAAACTTGGTTTGTCTTGCACGAAACTTGGCACACAATACTATTTGGTATATATTATTGTGTTGAAGTGGTTAGAAATTAAAATCCTAGTCATATGCTAGATAATAAGTGTTAAGTTGGGATTTTAAGGGTTTTTAAGCGTTTTTGCCACTTTTGCGCATAAAGTAGCGCAAACTTAGTTTGTTTTGCACGAAACTTGGCACACAACACTATTTGGTTTATATTATTGTGTTAAAGTGGTTAGATCTAAAAATCATAGTCATATCGTAGATAATAAGTGTTAAGTTGAGAATTTAAGGGTTTTTAAGCGTTTTTGCCACTTTTGCGCATAAAGTAGGTTAAACTTGGTTTATTTTGCACGAAACTTGGCACACAACACTTTTTGGTATATATTATTGTGTGGAAGTGGTTAGAATTGAAAATTATAGTCATATTCTAGATATTAAGTATTAAGTTGCGATTTTAAGGGTTTTTAAGCGTTTTGGCCACTTTTGCGCATAAAGTGGCTCAAACTTGGTTTGTTTTGCACGAAACGTGGCACACTACATTATTTGGTATATATTATTGTGTTGAAGTGGTTAGAATTGAAAATCATAGTCATATGCTAGATAATAAGTGTTAAGTTGCAATTTTAAGGGTTTTTAAGCGTTTTTTCCACTTTTGCGCATAAAGTAGCTCAAACAAGGTTTGTTTTGCACGAAACTTGGCACACAACACTATTTGTTATATATTATTGAGTTGAAGTGGTTAGAATTAATATCATAGTTATAGGCTAGAAATTAAGTGTTAAGTAGCGATTTTAATGGTTTTTAAGCATTTTTTCCACTTTTGCGCATATAGTAGCACAAACTTGGTTTGTTTTGCACGAAACTTGGCACACAACACTATTTGGTATATATTATTGTCTTGAAGTGGTTAGAATTGAAAATCATAGTCATGTGCTAGATATTAAGTATAAATTTGCGATTTTAAGGTTTTTAAGCGTTTTTGCCACTTTTGCGCATAAAGTAGCTCAAACTTGGTTTGTTTTGCATGAAACTTGGCACACAACACTATTTGATATATATTATTGTGTTGAAGTGGTTAAATCTGAAAATCATAGTCATATAGTAGATAATAAGTGTTAAGTTTCGAATTTAAGGGTTTTTAAGCGTTTTTGCCACTTTTGCACATAAAGTAGCTCAAACTTGGTTTGTTTTGCACGAAACTTGGCACACAACACTTTTTGGTATATATTATTGTGTGGAATTGGTTAGAATTGAAAAATATAGTCATATGCTAGATATTAAGTATTAAGTTGCGATTTTAAGGGTTTTTAAGCGTTTTTTCCACTTTTGCGCATAAAGTAGCTCAAACTTGGTTTGCTTTGCACGAAACTTGACACACAACACTATTTGTTACATATTATTGAGTTGAAGTGGTTAGAATTAAAATCATAGTTATAGGCTAGAAATTAAGTGTTAAGTAGCGATTTTAAGGGTTTTTTTAGCATTTTTTCCACTTTTGCGCATAAAGTAGCACAAACTTGGTTTGTTTTGCACGAAACTTGGCACACAACACTATTTGGTATATATTATTGTGTTGAAGTGGTTAGAATTGAAAATTATAGTCATATGCTAGATATTAAGTATTAAGTTGCGATTTTAAGGGTTTTTAAGCGTTTTTGCCACTTTTGCGCATAAAGTAGCTCAAACCTTGTTTGCTTTGCACGAAACTTGGCACACAACACTATTTGGTATATATTATTGTGTTGAAGTGGTTAGAATTGAATATCATAGTCATATGCTAGATATTAAGTCTTAAGTAGCGATTTTAAGGGTTTTTAAGCATTTTTTCCCCTTTTGCGCATAAAGTAGCTCAAACTTGGTTTGTCTTGCACGAAACTTGGCACACAATACTATTTGGTATATATTATTGTGTTGAAGTGGTTAGAAATTAAAATCCTAGTCATATGCTAGATAATAAGTGTTAAGTTGGGATTTTAAGGGTTTTTAAACGTTTTTGCCACTTTTGCGCATAAAGTAGCTCAAACAAGGTTTGTTTTGCACGAAACTTGGCACACAACACTATTTGTTATATATTATTGAGTTGAAGTGGTTAGAATTAATATCATAGTTATAGGCTAGAAATTAAGTGTTAAGTAGCGATTTTAAGGGTTTTTAAGCATTTTTTCCCCTTTTGCGCATAAAGTAGCTCAAACTTGGTTTGTCTTGCACGAAACTTGGCACACAATACTATTTGGTATATATTATTGTGTTGAAGTGGTTAGAAATTAAAATCCTAGTCAAATGCTAGATAATAAGTGTTAAGTTGGGATTTTAAGGGTTTTTAAACGTTTTTGCCACTTTTGCGCATAAAGTAGCTCAAACAAGGTTTGTTTTGCACGAAACTTGGCACACAACACTATTTGGTATATATTATTGTGTTGAAGTGGTTAGAATTGAAAATCATAGTCATGTGCTAGATATTAAGTATAAAGTTGCGATTTTAAGGTTTTTAAGCGTTTTTGCCACTTTTGCGCATAAAGTAGCTCAAACTTGGTTTGTTTTGCATGAAACTTGGCACACAACACTATTTGGTATATATTATTGTGTTGAAGTATTTAAATCTGAAAATCATAGTCATATGGTAGATAATAAGTGTTAAGTTGCGAATTTAAGGGTTTTTAAGCGTTTTTGCCACTTTTGCACATAAAGTAGCTCAAACTTGGTTTGTTTTGCACGAAACTTGGCACACAACACTTTTTGGTATATAATATTGTGTGGAATTGGTTAGAATTGAAAAATATAGTCATATGCTAGATATTAAGTATTAAGTTGCGATTTTAAGGGTTTTTTAACCGTTTTTTCCACTTTTGCGCATAAAGTAGCTCAAACTTGGTTTGCTTTGCACGAAACTTGACACACAACACTATTTGTTATATATTATTGAGTTGAAGTGGTTAGAATTAAAATCATAGTTATAGGCTAGAAATTAAGTGTTAAGTAGCGATTTTAAGGGTTTTTTTAGCATTTTTTCCACTTTTGCGCATAAAGTAGCACAAACTTGGTTTGTTTTGCACGAAACTTGGCACACAACACTATTTGGTATATATTATTGTGTTGAAGTGGTTAGAATTGTAAATTATAGTCATATGCTAGATATTAAGTATTAAGTTGCGATTTTAAGGGTTTTTAAGCGTTTTTGCCACTTTTGCGCATAAAGTAGCTCAAACCTTGTTTGCTTTGCACGAAACTTGGCACACAACACTATTTGGTATATATTATTGTGTTGAAGTGGTTAGAATTGAATATCATAGTCATATGCTAGATATTAAGTGTTAAGTAGCGATTTTAAGGGTTTTTAAGCATTTTTTCCCCTTTTGCGCATAAAGTAGCTCAAACTTGGTTTGTCTTGCACGAAACTTGGCACACAATACTATTTGGTATATATTATTGTGTTGAAATGGTTAGAAATTAAAATCCTAGTCATATGCTAGATAATAAGTGTTAAGTTGGGATTTTAAGGGTTTTTAAGCGTTTTTGCCACTTTTGCGCATAAAGTAGCGCAAACTTAGTTTGTTTTGCACGAAACTTGGCACACAACACTATTTGGTTTATATTATTGTGTTAAAGTGGTTAGATCTAAAAATCATAGTCATATGGTAGATAATAAGTGTTAAGTTGAGAATTTAAGGGTATTTAAGCGTTTTTGCCACTTTTGCGCATAAAGTAGCTTAAACTTGGTTTATTTTGCACGAAACTTGGCACACAACACTTTTTGGTATATATTATTGTGTGGAAGTGGTTAGAATTGAAAATTATAGTCATATGCTAGATAGTAAGTATTAAGTTGCGATTTTAAGGGTTTTTAAGCGTTTTGGCCACTTTTGCGCATAAAGTGGCTCAAACTTGGTTTGTTTTGCACGAAACGTGGCACACTACACTATTTGGTATATATTATTGTGTTGAAGTGGTTAGAATTGAAAATCATAGTCATATGCTAGATAATAAGTGTTAAGTTGCGATTTTAAGGGTTTTTAAGCGTTTTTTCCACTTTTGCGCATAAAGTAGCTCAAACTAGGTTTGTTTTGCACGAAACTTGGCACACAACACTATTTGTTATATATTATTGAGTTGAAGTGGTTAGAATTAATATCATAGTTATAGGCTAGAAATTAAGTGTTAAGTAGCGATTTTAAGGGTTTTTAAGCATTTTTTCCACTTTTGCGCATATAGTAGCACAAACTTGGTTTGTTTTGTACGAATCTTGGCACACAACACTATTTGGTATATATTATTGTCTTAAAGTGGTTAGAATTGAAAATCATAGTCATGTGCTAGATATTAAGTATAAAGTTGCGATTTTAAGGTTTTTAAGCGTTTTTGCCACTTTTGCGCATAAAGTAGCTCAAACTTGGTTTGTTTTGCATGAAACTTGGCACACAACACTATTTGGTATATATTATTGTGTTGAAGTGGTTAAATCTGAAAATCATAGTCATATGGTAGATAATAAGTGTTAAGTTGCGAATTTAAGGGTTTTTAAGCGTTTTTGCCACTTTTGCACATAAAGTAGCTCAAACTTGGTTTGTTTTGCACAAAACTTGGCACACAACACTTTTTGGTATATATGATTGTGTGGAATTGGTTAGAATTGAAAAATATAGTCATATGCTAGATATTAAGTATTAAGTTGCGATTTTAAGGGTTTTTAAGCGTTTTTTCCACTTTTGCGCATAAAGTAGCTCAAACTTGGTTTGCTTTGCACGAAACTTGACACACAACACTATTTGTTATATATTATTGAGTTGAAGTGGTTAGAATTAAAATCATAGTTATAGGCTAGAAATTAAGTGTTAAGTAGTGATTTTAAGGGTTTTTTTAGCATTTTTTCCACTTTTGCGCATAAAGTAGCACAAACTTGGTTTGTTTTGCACGAAACTTGGCACACAACACTATTTGGTATATATTATTGTGTTGAAGTGGTTAGAATTGTAAATTATAGTCATATGCTAGATATTAAGTATTAAGTTGCGATTTTAAGGATTTTTAAGCGTTTTTGCCACTTTTGCGCATAAAGTAGCTCAAACCTTGTTTGCTTTGCACGAAACTTGGCACACAACACTATTTGGTATATATTATTGTGTTGAAGTGGTTAGAATTGAATATCATAGTCATATGCTAGATATTAAGTGTTAAGTAGCGATTTTAAGGGTTTTTAAGCATTTTTTCCCCTTTTGCGCATAAAGTAGCTCAAACTTGGTTTGTCTTGCACGAAACTTGGCACACAATACTATTTGGTATATATTATTGTGTTGAAATGGTTAGAAATTAAAATCCTAGTCATATGCTAGATAATAAGTGTTAAGTTGGGATTTTAAGGGTTTTTAAGCGTTTTTGCCACTTTTGCGCATAAAGTAGCTCAAACTTAGTTTGTTTTGCACGAAACTTGGCACACAACACTATTTGGTTTATATTATTGTTTTAAAGTGGTTAGATCTGAAAATCAAAGTCATATGGTAGATAATAAGTGTTAAGTTGAGAATTTAAGGGTTTTTAAGCGTTTTTGCCACTTTTGCGCATAAAGTAGCTTAAACTTGGTTTGTTTTGCACGAAACTTGGCACACAACACTTTTTGGTATATATTATTGTGTGGAAGTGGTTAGAATTGAAAATTATAGTCATATGCTAGATATTAAGTATTAAGTTGCGATTTTAAGGGTTTTTAAGCGTTTTTTCCACTTTTGCGCATAAAGTAGCTCAAACCTTGTTTGCTTTTCACGAAACTTGGCACAAAACACTATTTGTTATATATTATTGAGTTGAAGAGGTTAGAATTAAAATCATAGTTATAGGCTAGAAATTAAGTGTTAAGTAGCAATTTTAAGGGTTTTTAAGCATTTTTTCCACTTTTGCGCATAAAATAGCACAAACTTGGTTTGTTTTGCACGAAACATGGCACACAACACTATTTGGTATATATTATTGTGTTGAAGCGGTTAGAATGTAAAATCATAGTCATATGCTAGATATTAAGTATTAAGTTGCGATTTTAAAGGTTTTTAAGCGTTTTTGCCACTTTTGCGCATAAAGTGCCTCAAACTTGGTTCGTTTTGCACGAAACGTGGCACAGTACACTATTTGGTATATATTATTGTGTTGAAGTGGTTAGAATTGAAAATCATAGTCATATGCTAGATAATAAGTGTTAAGTTGCGATTTTAAGGGTTTTTAAGCGTTTTTTCCACTTTTGCACATAAAGTAGCTCAAACTAGGTTTGTTTTGCACGAAACTTGGCACACAACACTATTTGTTATATATTATTGAGTTGAAGTGGTTAGAATTAATATCATAGTTATAGGCTAGAAATTAAGTGTTAAGTAGCGATTTTAAGGGTTTTTGAGCATTTTTTCCACTTTTGCGCATAAAGTAGCACAAACTTGGTTTGTTTTGCACGAAACTTGGCACACAACACTATTTGGTATATATTATTGTGTTGAAGTGGTTAGAATTGAAAATCATAGTCATGTGCTAGATATTAAGTATAAAGTTGCGATTTTAAGGTTTTTAAGCGTTTTTGCCACTTTTGCGCATAAAGTAGCTCAAACTTGGTTTGTTTTGCATGAAACTTGGCACACAACACTATTTGGTATATATTATTGTGTTGAAGTGGTTAAATCTGAAAATCATAGTCATATGGTAGATAATAAGTGTTAAGTTGCGAATTTAAGGGTTTTTAATCGTTTTTGCCACTTTTGCACATAAAGTAGCTCAAACTTGGTTTGTTTTGCACGAAACTTGGCACACAACACTTTTTGGTATATATTATTGTGTGGAATTGGTTAGAATTGAAAAATATAGTCATATGCTAGATATTAAGCATTAAGTTGCCATTTTAAGGGTTTTTAAGCGTTTTTTCCACTTTTGCTCATAAAGTAGCTCAAACTTGGTTTGCTTTGCACGAAACTTGACACACAACACTATTTGTTATATATTATTGAGTTGAAGTGGTTAGAATTAAAATCATAGTTATAGGCTAGAAATTAAGTGTTAAGTAGCGATTTTAAGGGTTTTTTTAGCATTTTTTCCACTTTTGCGCATAAAGTAGCACAAACTTGGTTTGTTTTGCACGAAACTTGGCACACAACACTATTTGGTATATATTATTGTGTTGAAGTGGTTAGAATTGAAAATTATAGTCATATGCTAGATATTAAGTATTAAGTTGCGATTTTAAGGGTTTTTAAGCGTTTTTGCCACTTTTGCGCATAAAGTAGCTCAAACCTTGTTTGCTTTGCACGAAACTTGGCACACAACACTATTTGGTATATATTATTGTGTTGAAGTGGTTAGAATTGAATATCATAGTCATATGCTAGATATTAAGTGTTAAGTAGCGATTTTAAGGGTTTTTAAGCATTTTTTCCCCTTTTGCGCATAAAGTAGCTCAAACTTGGTTTGTCTTGCACGAAACTTGGCACACAATACTATTTGGTATATATTATTGTGTTGAAGTGGTTAAAAATTAAAATCCTAGTCATATGCTAGATAATAAGTGTTAAGTTGGGATTTTAAGGGTTTTTAAGCGTTTTTGCCACTTTTGCGCATAAAGTAGCTCAAACTTAGTTTGTTTTGCACGAAACTTGGCACACAACACTATTTGGTTTATATTATTGTGTTAAAGTGGTTAGATCTGAAAATCATAGTCATATGGTAGATAATTAGTGTTAAGTTTCGAATTTAAGGGTTTTTAAGCGTTTTTTCCACTTTTGCGCATAAAGTAGCTTAAACTTGGTTTGTTTTGCACGAAACTTGGCACACAACACTTTTTGGTATATATTATTGTGTGGAAGTGGTTAGAATTGAAAATTATGGTCATATGCTAGATATTAAGTATTAAGTTGCGATTTTAAGGGTTTTTAAGCGTTTTTTTCCACTTTTGCGCATAAAGTAGCTCAAACCTTGTTTGCTTTGCACGAAACTTGGCACACAACACTATTTGTTATATATTATTGAGTTGAAGTGGTTAGAATTAAAATCATAGTTATAGGCTAGAAATTAAGTGTTAAGTAGCAATTTTAAGGGTTTTTAAGCATTTTTTCCACTTTTGCGCATAAAATAGCACAAACTTGGTTTGTTTTGCACGAAACTTGGCACACAACACTATTTGGTATATATTATTGTGTTGAAGCGGTTAGAATGTAAAATCATAGTCATATGCTAGATATTAAGTATTAAGTTGCGATTTTAAAGGTTTTTAAGCGTTTTTGCCACTTTTGCGCATAAAGTGCCTCAAACTTGGTTTGTTTTGCACGAAACGTGGCACACTACACTATTTGGTATATATTATTGTGTTGAAGTGGTTAGAATTGAAAATCATAGTCATATGCTAGATAATAAGTGTTAAGTTGCGATTTT
Organism: Amaranthus tricolor; assembly: GCF_026212465.1. NCBI lineage: Eukaryota > Viridiplantae > Streptophyta > Magnoliopsida > Caryophyllales > Amaranthaceae > Amaranthus > Amaranthus tricolor. The sequence continues at coordinate 23,012,066 of NC_080047.1, forward strand.
AAGGGTTTTTAAGCGTTTTTTCCACTTTTGCACATAAAGTAGCTCAAACTAGGTTTGTTTTGCACGAAACTTGGCACACAACACTATTTGTTATATATTATTGAGTTGAAGTGGTTAGAATTAATATCATAGTTATAGGCTAGAAATTAAGTGTTAAGTAGCGATTTTAAGGGTTTTTAAGCATTTTTTCCACTTTTGCGCATAAAGTAGCACAAACTTGGTTTGTTTTGCACGAAACTTGGCACACAACACTATTTGGTATATATTATTGTGTTGAAGTGGTTAGAATTGAAAATCATAGTCATGTGCTAGATATTAAGTATAAAGTTGCGATTTTAAGGTTTTTAAGCGTTTTTGCCACTTTTGCGCATAAAGTAGCTCAAACTTGGTTTGTTTTGCATGAAACTTGGCACACAACACTATTTGGTATATATTATTGTGTTGAAGTGGTTAAATCTGAAAATCATAGTCATATGGTAGATAATAAGTGTTAAGTTGCTAATTTAAGGGTTTTTAATCGTTTTTGCCACTTTTGCACATAAAGTAGCTCAAACTTGGTTTGCTTTGCACGAAACTTGGCACACAACACTTTTTGGTATATATTATTGTGTGGAATTGGTTAGAATTGAAAAATATAGTCATATGCTAGATATTAAGCATTAAGTTGCCATTTTAAGGGTTTTTAAGCGTTTTTTCCACTTTTGCTCATAAAGTAGCTCAAACTTGGTTTGTCTTGCACGAAACTTGGCACACAATACTATTTGGTATATATTATTGTGTTGAAGTGGTTAGAAATTAAAATCCTAGTCAAATGCTAGATAATAAGTGTTAAGTTGGGATTTTAAGGGTTTTTAAACGTTTTTGCCACTTTTGCGCATAAAGTAGCTCAAACAAGGTTTGTTTTGCACGAAACTTGGCACACAACACTATTTGGTATATATTATTGTGTTGAAGTGGTTAGAATTGAAAATCATAGTCATGTGCTAGATATTAAGTATAAAGTTGCGATTTTAAGGTTTTTAAGCGTTTTTGCCACTTTTGCGCATAAAGTAGCTCAAACTTGGTTTGTTTTGCATGAAACTTGGCACACAACACTATTTGGTATATATTATTGTGTTGAAGTATTTAAATCTGAAAATCATAGTCATATGGTAGATAATAAGTGTTAAGTTGCGAATTTAAGGGTTTTTAAGCGTTTTTGCCACTTTTGCACATAAAGTAGCTCAAACTTGGTTTGTTTTGCACGAAACTTGGCACACAACACTTTTTGGTATATAATATTGTGTGGAATTGGTTAGAATTGAAAAATATAGTCATATGCTAGATATTAAGTATTAAGTTGCGATTTTAAGGGTTTTTTAACCGTTTTTTCCACTTTTGCGCATAAAGTAGCTCAAACTTGGTTTGCTTTGCACGAAACTTGACACACAACACTATTTGTTATATATTATTGAGTTGAAGTGGTTAGAATTAAAATCATAGTTATAGGCTAGAAATTAAGTGTTAAGTAGCGATTTTAAGGGTTTTTTTAGCATTTTTTCCACTTTTGCGCATAAAGTAGCACAAACTTGGTTTGTTTTGCACGAAACTTGGCACACAACACTATTTGGTATATATTATTGTGTTGAAGTGGTTAGAATTGTAAATTATAGTCATATGCTAGATATTAAGTATTAAGTTGCGATTTTAAGGGTTTTTAAGCGTTTTTGCCACTTTTGCGCATAAAGTAGCTCAAACCTTGTTTGCTTTGCACGAAACTTGGCACACAACACTATTTGGTATATATTATTGTGTTGAAGTGGTTAGAATTGAATATCATAGTCATATGCTAGATATTAAGTGTTAAGTAGCGATTTTAAGGGTTTTTAAGCATTTTTTCCCCTTTTGCGCATAAAGTAGCTCAAACTTGGTTTGTCTTGCACGAAACTTGGCACACAATACTATTTGGTATATATTATTGTGTTGAAGTGGTTAGAAATTAAAATCCTAGTCATATGCTAGATAATAAGTGTTAAGTTGGGATTTTAAGGGTTTTTAAGCGTTTTTGCCACTTTTGCGCATAAAGTAGCGCAAACTTAGTTTGTTTTGCACGAAACTTGGCACACAACACTATTTGGTTTATATTATTGTGTTAAAGTGGTTAGATCTAAAAATCATAGTCATATGGTAGATAATAAGTGTTAAGTTGAGAATTTAAGGGTTTTTAAGCGTTTTTGCCACTTTTGCGCATAAAGTAGGTTAAACTTGGTTTATTTTGCACGAAACTTGGCACACAACACTTTTTGGTATATATTACTGTGTGGAAGTGGTTAGAATTGAAAATTATAGTCATATGCTAGATATTAAGTATTAAGTTGCGATTTTAAGGGTTTTTAAGCGTTTTGGCCACTTTTGCGCATAAAGTGGCTCAAACTTGGTTTGTTTTGCACGAAACGTGGCACACTACATTATTTGGTATATATTATTGTGTTGAAGTGGTTAGAATTGAAAATCATAGTCATATGCTAGATAATAAGTGTTAAGTTGCGATTTTAAGGGTTTTTAAGCGTTTTTTCCACTTTTGCGCATAAAGTAGCTCAAACAAGGTTTGTTTTGCACGAAACTTGGCACACAACACTATTTGTTATATATTATTGAGTTGAAGTGGTTAGAATTAATATCATAGTTATAGGCTAGAAATTAAGTGCTAAGTAGCGATTTTAATGGTTTTTAAGCATTTTTTCCACTTTTGCGCATATAGTAGCACAAACTTGGTTTGTTTTGCACGAAACTTGGCACACAACACTATTTGGTATATATTATTGTCTTGAAGTGGTTAGAATTGAAAATCATAGTCATGTGCTCGATATTAAGTATAAAGTTGCGATTTTAAGGTTTTTAAGCGTTTTTGCCACTTTTGCGCATAAAGTAGCTCAAACTTGGTTTGTTTTGCATGAAACTTGGCACACAACACTATTTTGTATATATTATTGTGTTGAAGTGGTTAAATCTGAAAATCATAGTCATATGGTAGATAATAAGTGTTAAGTTGCGAATTTAAGGGTTTTTAAGCGTTTTTGCCACTTTTGCACATAAAGTAGCTCAAACTTGGTTTGTTTTGCACGAAACTTGGCACACAACAGTTTTTGGTATATATTATTGTGTGGAATTGGTTAGAATTGTAAAATATAGTCATATGCTAGATATTAAGTATTAAGTTGCGATTTTAAGGGTTTTTAAGCGTTTTTTCCACTTTTGCGCATAAAGTAGCTCAAACTTGGTTTGCTTTGCACGAAACTTGACACACAACACTATTCGTCATATATTATTGAGTTGAAGTGGTTAGAATTAAAATCATAGTTATAGGCTAGAAATTAAGTGTTAAGTAGCGATTTTAAGGGTTTTTTTAGCATTTTTTCCACTTTTGCGCATAAAGTAGCACAAACTTGGTTCGTTTTGCACGAAACTTGGCACACAACACTATTTGGTATATATTATTGTGTTGAAGTGGTTAGAATTGAAAATTATAGTCATATGGTAGATAATAAGTGTTAAGTTTCGAATTTAAGGGTTTTTAAGCGTTTTTGCCACTTTTGCGCATAAAGTAGCTTAAACTTGGTTTGTTTTGCACGAAACTTGGCACACAACACTTTTTGGTATATATTATTGTGTGGAAGTGGTTAGAATTGAAAATTATGGTCATATGCTAGATATTAAGTATTAAGTTGCGATTTTAAGGGTTTTTAAGCGTTTTTTCCACTTTTGCGCATAAAGTAGCTCAAACCTTGTTTGCTTTGCACGAAACTTGGCACACAACACTATTTGTTGTATATTATTGAGTTGAAGTGGTTAGAATTAAAATCATAGTTATAGGCTAGAAATTAAGTGTTAAGTAGCAATTTTAAGGGTTTTTAAGCATTTTTTCCACTTTTGCGCATAAAGTAGCACAAACTTGGTTTGTTTTGCACGAAACTTGGCACACAACACTATTTGGTATATATTATTGTGTTGAAGTGGTTAGAATGTAAAATCATAGTCATATGCTAGATATTAAGTATTAAGTTGCAATTTTAAAGGTTTTTAAGCGTTTTTGCCACTTTTGCGCATAAAGTGGCTCAAACTTGGTTTGTTTTGCACGAAACGTGGCACACTACACTATTTGGTATATATTATTGTGTTGAAGTGGTTAGAATTGAAAATCATAGTCATATGCTAGATAATAAGTGTTAAGTTGCGATTTTAAGGGTTTTTAAGCGTTTTTGCCACTTTTGCGCATAAAGTAGCTCAAACTAGGTTTGTTTTGCACGAAACTTGGCACACAACACTATTTGTTATATATTATTGAGTTGAAGTGGTTAGAATTAATATCATAGTTATAGGCTAGAAATTAAGTGTTAAGTAGCGATTTTAAGGGTTTTTAAGCATTTTTTCCACTTTTGCGCATAAAGTTGCACAAACTTGGTTTGTTTTGCATGAAACTTGGCACACAACACTATTTGGTATATATTATTGTGTTGAGGTGGTTAGAATTGAAAATCATAGTCATGTGCTAGATATTAAGTATAAAGTTGCGATTTTAAGGTTTTTATGCGTTTTTGCGCACTTTTGCGCATAAAGTAGCTCAAACTTGGTTTGTTTTGCATGAAACTTGGCACACAACACTATTTTGTATATATTATTGTGTTGAAGTGGTTAAATCTGAAAATCATAGTCATATGGTAGATAATAAATGTTAAGTTGCGAATTTAAGGGTTTTTAAGCGTTTTTGCCACTTTTGCACATAAAGTAGCTCAAACTTGGTTTGTTTTGCACGAAACTTGGCACACAACACTTTTTGGTATATATTATTGTGTGGAATTGGTTAGAATTGTAAAATATAGTCATATGCTAGATATTAAGTATTAAGTTGCGATTTTAAGGGTTTTTAAGCGTTTTTTCCACTTTTGCGCATAAAGTAGCTCAAACTTGGTTTGCTTTGCACGAAACTTGACACACAACACTATTCGTCATATATTATTGAGTTGAAGTGGTTAGAATTAAAATCATAGTTATAGGCTAGAAATTAAGTGTTAAGTAGCGATTTTAAGGGTTTTTTTAGCATTTTTTCCACTTTTGCGCATAAAGTAGCACAAACTTGGTTTGTTTTGCACGAAACTTGGCACACAACACTATTTGGTATATATTATTGTGTTGAAGTGGTTAGAATTGAAAATTATAGTCATATGCTAGATATTAAGTATTAAGTTGCGATTTTAAGGGTTTTTAAGCGTTTTTGCCACTTTTGCGCATAAGGTAGCTCAAACCTTGTTTGCTTTGCACGAAACTTGGCACACAACACTATTTGGTATATATTATTGTGTTGAAGTGGTTAGAATTGAATATCATAGTCATATGCTAGATATTAAGTGTTAAGTAGCGATTTTAAGGGTTTTTAAGCATTTTTTCCTCTTTTGCGCATAAAGTAGCTCAAACTTGGTTTGTCTTGCACGAAACTTGGCACACAATACTATTTGGTATATATTATTGTGTTGAAGTGGTTAGAAATTAAAATCCTAGTCATATGCTAGATATTAAGTGTTAAGTTGGGATTTTAAGGGTTTTTAAGCGTTTTTGCCACTTTTGCTCATAAAGTAGCTCAAACTTAGTTTGTTTTGCACGAAACTTGGTACACAACACTATTTGGTTTATATTATTGTGTTAAAGTGGTGAGATCTGAAAATCATAGTCATATGGTAGATAATAAGTGTTAAGTTGAGAATTTAAGGGTTTTTAAGCGTTTTTGCCACTTTTGCGCATAAAGTAGCTTAAACTTGGTTTGTTTTGCACGAAACTTGGCACACAACACTTTTTGGTATATATTATTGTGTGGAAGTGGTTAGAATTGAAAATTATAGTCATATGCTAGATATTAAGTATTAAGTTGCGATTTTAAAGGTTTTTAAGCGTTTTTTCCACTTTTGCGCATAAAGTTGCTCAAACCTTGTTTGCTTTGCACGAAACTTGGCACACAACACTATTTGTTATATATTATTGAGTTGAAGTTGTTAGAATTAAAATCATAGTTATAGGCTAGAAATTAAGTGTTAAGTAGCAATTTAAAGGGTTTTTAAGCATTTTTTCCACTTTTGCGCATAAAGTAGCACAAACTTGGTTTGTTTTGCACGAAACTTGGCACACAACACTATTTGGTATATATTATTGTGTTGAAGTGGTTAGAATGTAAAATTATAGTCATATGCTAGATATTAAGTATTAAGTTGCGATTTTAAAGGTTTTTAAGCGTTTTTGCCACTTTTGCGCATAAAGTGGCTCAAACTTGGTTTGTTTTGCACGAAACGTGGCACACTACACTATTTGGTATATATTATTGTGTTGAAGTGGTTAGAATTGAAAATCATAGTCATATGCTAGATAATAAGTGTTAAATTGCGATTTTAAGGGTTTTTAAGCGTTTTTTCCACTTTTGCGCATAAAGTAGCTCAAACTAGGTTTGTTTTGCACGAAACTTGGCACACAACACTATTTGTTATATATTATTGAGTTGAAACGGTTAGAATTAATATCATAGTTATAGGCTAGAAATTAAGTGTTAAGTAGCGATTTTAAGGGTTTTTAAGCATTTTTTCCACTTTTGCGCATAAAGCAGCACAAACTTGGTTTGTTTTGCACGAAACCTGGCACACAACACTATTTGGTATATATTATTGTGTTGAAGTGGTTAGAATTGAAAATCATAGTCATGTGCTAGATATTAAGTATAAAGTTGCGATTTTAAGGTTTTTAAGCGTTTTTGCCACTTTTGCGCATAAAGTAGCTCAAACTTGGTTTTTTTTCACGAAACTTGGCAGACAACACTATTTGGTATATATTATTGTGTTGAAGTGGTTAAATCTGAAAATCATAGTCATATGGTAGATAATAAGTGTTAAGTTGCGAATTTAAGGGTTTTTAAGCGTTTTTGCCACTTTTACACATAAAGAAGCTCAAACTTGGTTTGCTTTGCACGAAACTTAGCACACAACACGTTTT
>NC_080047.1:23019173-23049243 GCF_026212465.1 Amaranthus tricolor
AACAAATTATTATAAGGACAATTCGAAATTCATAACATATGATAATTATATAATGTTAGTATACTAGAAATAAGCTCATAAAATGTGCTTCTGGAGACGTAAAATTTTGGGAAGAAGTAATTTGGTCAAATAAATATGGGGATGAAAATAGTATTGATTGGTTCGTACTAATCTAGGAGTTGAGCTTCCTTCTTATTATATAGTAAGTAGAAAGAATGGCCAATAAATTTGGTCCGTGAAGTTTTTGAGTATAATTCCTACTGTCCCACCAATATTATTTCAATAAATAATCAATAGCTATTCATGAAATATTTTATTATAGAAATACCTATAAATAAAAAATTTTAAAAATATGTAATTGAATATTATATTGAACATGATTTAAATGTTAGACAATCACATTTTATCCATTAAAAATGATTTCTTTTGATAAAGCTCTATAAAATCGCTATTTGCAATTTTAATTCTTTTATACTATTGTATAGTTGTGTGATTTCATCTAATAAAAATCTTTTTAAAAACATACCTTTAATACATAAAATCATAAGCAATGCAAAATTCTATAAAATCATCATATGTAATTTCCAATTCTTTTATAATAATGTATAATTTTTTATTTAGATTGTCTCATGGTGAAACCTCTTATTAATTAATTGAACCGTTAATTAAAAATAATAGTGTTAAAATTTGCAGTTTTAACTTCTAAAACTAAATATGTTAGCTTTTATAAACTACATTGTAGATTAAGTTTAAATAGATTAATTAATGTTTACTTTTAATTATACACTTGCAGGGGCCTGTCTCATGATGAAACTGTATTATATAAAATAAGCTCGTAAGTAATTGGTTGGAAAATTATGAAAATGAGTTAGTAAATATTTTTATACTCTCTCCAATTCACATCAATTGTCTCATTGAGTTTTTGCACTATATCAAATGCTCTAATTGAATTCCTAAATATTTGTAAATGAGCATATTAAAAATTATAAAAATTTAATATAAATAAAATATACACTGAGACGAATCAAATAATATCTAAATTGGCGATATTTTTAATATCTAAATTAAGAATAAAATACAAATTAAGAGTGATTAATTAATAGTATCAGAAAATAAAATGAGATATTTGCTCTAAATTTAAGGGAGTATTAATGTAAAAGAAATATATAAATGTAATGAAATAATAAATTAAATAATAATATATGAATAAGAATTATAGGAAAGAGCGGGACACATTTCATCCTACACAATGAGTATGAGCAAGTTGACCACATAGCGTTCACGTGGGTGTTTCCATGTATTATACTTCTAATTTCACGTGAGAAAGACCATGTTTGGCCCCAAATCACGTGGGAGAATACTTTTTTCCTATATATCCCCCACTCTTGTTGCCTATGCTATCTTTGTGACAACTTTGTTTTCAATTATCATGTGAAGTCCTTTTCATTTACAATTGCTCACGTAGTTGCCAATTACTTGTACTCTATTTGTTTCTTTATGAAATTGTTTTGTTTTTGTTTAATGATATAAATATGATTAATTTTGTCAATAAAAAGGTGTTTTTTTTAAAAAAAATAAGAAATATGTGAATAGATTCATTTTTGATAATATAAAGGCATTTGACATTAAATTAAAATAAAATCCTTTGTGACAATGGTCACTCCAATTCTCTCACTTAACATCAATTTTTATTGAGTTATACAACTCATTTTCATAATATATATCATAAAGATTTTGAAAGTTTAATTTTTGATATATACCCGTATAATAAATACTCACATTTAACAATTTTAAAAAAATTTCAATAATATTTATCATCAAAAAATTCTTGCAGCTTGTATAATCATAATTTTGTATCACTACAAATTTTAATAAATAATATGTAAAATTGCTAGATTTGATCCATAACCTTTATTGTATTATAATTGAAAAGAATTATAACAACTAATCAAATAATATCAACGATGTCAGGAAATTAAATCAGATCATCAATATTTATTTATCAAAAAAAATGACTATCAATATATTTTTACAAACTACTAGATAAAAAATAAAATATAAATTAAAAATAATTAATTAGTATTAAATTTCAAATGGGACAAATGTTAAGGATAAGAGCAATTATTAATAACTTTTAAAAAGTAAAGACATTTACAAGTTATAAAAACTCTTTTGCCACCAAAAAAAAATTAGGTTACAAAACAATTGAAAAAAAGAAGTAGAAATTTTGAAAGTTCATCAACTTAGAAGATTTTGAGTTATTGATTAGAAATTATTGTTTTAAGTAATTCACATGCTTCTCACAGAATAACTATTAGATAGTGATAGATTTGGAAATAGAAATGTAAAAATGATTCATCACCTTAAACCATTCTATCAAAATGATTAGAAATTATTGTTTTGAGTTATTCACATGCTTCTCACAGAACAACTATTAAGTAGCCTATCAACCTTCAATTGGTATCAGATTTGAGTTTCACGTGTGAAGATTAACATTCTCGTGATGGATTTGATAGGAGAAGATTTATCATTTTAAGGTCGTTCGTGCTCTAGGCCTCCCTTGTTTTGTAGAACAAAATTTTCACATTAGAAAACATTGATGAAGATATTTGTAATAGATCAAGACATGGAGTTATGGGACATCATCATAAAAGGAGCTAAGGTACCAATTAAAAAGAATGCACAAGGTAATGATGTTGAAATTTCTGAATTTGAATTCACTCAAAGTGATTTGAAATCCGTGTCTAAGAACCCTAGAGGCATGAATCAAATGTGTTGTGCTCTAAATGGTACTGAATTCAATAGGGTTTCATCATGTATTGGTGCTAAGAAAATATAGGACAAATTGGTCGTAAAATATGAAGGGAACAAGCCGAGTCTAGCTAGGAGACAAAGATCAACATCCTCATGCATCAATACGAAATGTTCAAGATGAAAAAGGATGAGAATATTAATGAAATGTTTACTCGTTCTATGTTAATTACTAATAGTTTGAATTCTCTTGGAAAAAAATTTACTAATGCGGAGAAGGTCTAGAAGGTCTTGAGATGTCTTCCAAGATCTTAATGGGGTCCAAAGGTCACCTCCATAGAAGAAGCTCAAGATTTGAGAGTGCTATCACTTGACGATCTTTTTGAAAAGCCCACAACTCATGAACTCACCCTCCATGATGATTGAGAAAGTTAGGTTATCCCATCCATAAAGAACCTTGCACTAAAGGCAAAGAAACGTAAAGAATCCTCAAGCGAAAACGATGAAAGTGATGATGAGGAAGTTCCCTTTGCTTTAATCACAAGAGGTCTTGACGAAATAATGAAAATATGTAAAAGATTTAAAAGATACAAATCACGAAATGACTACAAATGTAAGTGCTCTTCCAATTCCAATTCTAAATCTAACAAACTTACTTTTTTTGAGGGTAGATCTACTAAACATCTTGTAAAAGAATTTCCTAAAAAGAAAAGGACATATTGAAGAAGAACCAAAAGAAGCAAGCAATGGTTGCTAAGTGGAGTGACTATGAGGGGTCAAGCGAATCGGAAAATGAAGAAGGACAAGCTTATTTGTGTCTGATGGCCAATAGTGAAAAAGAAGATGAACTAGAAGAAAACTCTAAGGATGTACTACATTTTCTTAACTCTTGTTCTAAAAATGAATTGGTAGAGCTTTTTTTGACATGTTTTAAATTAAATAAATCTTAAAATTAGAATAAGTAAATTACTTAGTTAACACGACTAGTTGTGTTTAAAAATAGCCCTTCCCAAACGTATGGAAACGACTTCCTATAATTATGAATGTGTTCAAAAATGTACCTTACAACGTAGGAGGGACTAGTCAAAAGTGTTCCTATAATTTTTGGATAAGATGTATTAATCTTAAAACGGTTTAGAAAGAAATATGAACACACTTGGTTATTGTTGGTTCTAGTACTCACTTGATAGGTTTTTCTAAGTATTAAAGAAGCAAAAAATTAGCAAAACGCGATTTGGTGATTAAGTCAAGTGGAGCGTATAAATAACTTGCAGTCCAAGGCTTTGAAAGTCAATTCCAGCATAACTAGAATTGAAATAAATAAGGAGATGAAGCTTTATGTTCTTAACAACTAATTTGAAGGCATGGCTTATATATTGAAGCTTCATTCAAGAATTGAAGAACACACAACACTTACTTACTATTTATATTCTCTAAGTCTAAAAGTATAAAAGAATTGTAAATCTAGTTCTTCATAATTTGTTTAAATCTCACAATTATAATTGGATTTAGAGTTTAATACAGATAGATCAGTAATCTTATTTTATGCCATAAAGTCTTAGAATGCTTTTAGAAGTATTTCTTTGTTTTCTATTCGTGAGATTGGGTTTAGATCTTTTATTTAGGGAACTTGTAGATCATTCTTAAAGGCAAACAATGTGGTAAGAAATGATAGAGGGATCTTTTTAGTGATCTAGGTTTCATTAATAAAAGGCGTTGAATCCTAAGGATTGGAAAGGAACCCATAGGTGGGGAGTAGGCTATTGATAGTTAAACCTTGTTAACAAATCTCTTTTTTTTGACTAAGTTTATTTGCGCACTTAAGTTTTAGATTTTTTATTCCACCTTGAACAGTTCCTAGAAAAACTATTTGAAAGGTGTCTCAAATTCTTCAACTAACAAATAAAGGTAAAATTTTAAACGGTCATACTCATTATTCAACCCCCTCTAGGGAGTAGTCAATCTCTTATCAGCCTTTAATTGGTATTAGAGTTGAGTTTCATGTTTGAAGGTTAACAATCTCGTGATAGATTTGATAGCAGAAGATTTTTCTGCTCAAGGTCGTTTGTGCTCTAGGCCTCCCTTGTTTTGTGGAACAAATTTTTCACATTAGAAAACATTGATGAAGATGTTTGTAATTGATCAAGATATAGAGTTATGGGACATCATCACAAAAGGAGCTAAGGTACCAATGAAAAAGGATGCACAAGGTAATGATGTTGAAAAGTCCGAATCTGAATTCACTTAAAGTCATTTGAAATCCGTGTCTAAGAACCTTAGAGCCATGAATCAAATGTGTTGTGCTCTAAGTGGTACTTAATTCAATAGGGTTTCATCATGTATTGGTGCTAAGGAAATATGGGACAAATTGGTCGTAAAATATGAAGGGAACAAGCCAAGTCTACCTAGGAGACAAAAATCAACATCCTCATGCATCAATACGAAATGTTCAAGATGAAAAAGGATGAGAATATTAATGAAATGTTTACTTGTTATACGTTAGTTACTAATAATTTGAATTCTCTTGGCAAAATATTTACTAATGCAGAGAAGGTCCAAAAGGTCTTGAGATGTCTTCCAAGATCTAAATGAGGTCCAAAGGTCACCTCTATAGAAGAAACTCAAGATTTGGGAGTGCTATTACTTAACGATCTTCTTGAAAAGCCCATAACTCATGAGCTCACCCTCCATGATGATTGAGAAAGTGAAGTTATCCCATCCATGAAGAACCTTGCACTAAGGGCAAATAAACGTGAAGAATCCTCAAGTGAAAACGATGATAGTGATGATGAGAAAGATCCTTTTGCTCTAATCACAAGAGGTCTTAAAGGAATAATGAAAATGCGTAAAAGATTTAAACGATACAAATCATGAAACGACTACAAAGGTAAGTACTCTTCCACTTCCAATTTTAAATCTAACAAACTTGCTTTTTGTTTTTTTATTGTGGATCTACAGAACATCTTGTAAAAGAATGTCCTAAAAAGAAAAAGACATATTAAAGAAATACCAAAAGAAGCAAGCAATGGTTGCTAAGTGGAGTGACTTGTTAAGCAAATCAGAAAATGAAGAAGGACAAGCTTATTTGTGTCTAACTACTAAACATCACCCTCATCCCTACAAGCTTAGGTGGCTATATGATAAAGCTGAAAATATTGTTAAACGACAATGCTTGGTGAAATTCTCTGTTGGATCATTCAATGATCAGGTTTTATGTGATGAATTGGACAGGGATGCCATGTCACATTCTCTTAGGCAGACCATGGCAATATGATAGACAGACTACTCATGATGGATTTTCTAATGTGTATGCTCTCAGGCATGAGGAGAAAATTAAAGACCTAGTACCCTTACCCCCTTATAAAGAAATACCTCCTCTAAAGACCAAGCATCATATATACCTCATGAGTAGAAAATAGTGTAGCAGATAGATCAAGGCTGGGAATACAATCTTTATTCTTATCGCTAAGGAAGTCCAAACCAAAGAACACCAACGGTCAACTTGTATTACTGAGTTGCTGGAAGAACTCAAAGATTTTTTCATGCTGAACTACCTCAAGGCCTATCTCCTATTAGAGGAATAGAACATCAAAGTGACCTAATTCCTAGAGCACCCCTTCCAAATAAACTTGCTTATAAAACTAACCCTTAGGAGACCAAAGAACTACGAAAGGTTGATAAATTGATCAAAAGAGGTTATGTGAGGGAGAGTATGACTCCTTGTACTGTTCCTATTCTTTTAGCACCAAAAAAAGATGGCACTTGGATGGTGTGCACTGATAGCAGAAGCATCAACAAAATCACCATCAATATAGATTCCCTATTCCTAGATTTGATGATTTGTTAGGTTAAGTAATGCTAATTGTTTTAGTAAGGTAGACCTCATGAGTGGATATCATGAAATAAGGATGAAGGAGGGTGATGAATGGAAGCTTCAAGACTAATTATGGTCTCTATGAATGGCTGGTCATGCCATTTGGTTTGATTGGAGCTCTAGTACCTTTATATGAGACTAATGCATGAGGTACTTATACCTTTCCTAGGTAAATTCATTGTAGTCTACCTAGATGATATTCTAGTTTTTAAAAGGAACACCCAAGAGCACTTACACCATCTCAAGCAACTCTTTGGAGCTTTAAGACAACAGCTCTATGGCAAACTTGAGAAATGTGACTTCATGATGAAGAAAATAAGTTCAGTAGGATTTATCATTAGAACAAAAGGAATTACAGTTGATCCCTCCAAGGTTGAAGCAATTAGCTCCTGGCATGTTCCTATGTCTATCACTCAAGTTAGGCCCTTTCATGGACTTGCCTCTTATTACAGAAGACCTATTAGGAACTTTATCACTATAATGTCTCCTATCATTAAGTGCATGGGGTGGGGGGGGGGGGGGGGGGGGGGGCGAGGAGGGATTTAAATGGACTGAAGAGGCTCAACTAGCTTTTGAAAAGATTAAAACAACCATGTGCAAGGCCCTTGTTCTCAAAATTTCGGACTTTACCAAACCTTTTTTTGTTGAGTGTGATGCAAGTCATAAATGTATAGGAGTTGTTCTTCTCCAAGAAGCAAAAACCAGTAGCTTACTTTAGTGAGAAACTGAGTGGTAGCAGACTAAACTATTCTTCTTATGATAAAGAATTTTATGCCATGGTTAGAGCCTTGGAGCATTGGTTCCATTACCTTAAACTATAGCCCTTTGTATTACATTCTAATCATGACTCGCTTAAACATATTAATGGCCACCATAAACTAAACATTAGGCATAGAAAATGGGTTGAATTCCTACAATATTTTAATTTTTCTACATAATACGAGGCTGGCAAGGCCAATATCATTGCTGATGCCTTAAGTAGGAGGTATCCTCTTTTGTCTCTGTTGAAAACAAAAATTCTTAGTTTTGAGTTCATAAAGGAGCTATATGCCTCTGATCTTGACTTTAAGGAGATCTACTCTAATTGTATTACTGCTCCTAAGGGTCCTTTCTATGTTCAAGATGGTTCTCTTTTCAAAGGAAACAGACTTTGCATTCCCCAATCCCGATTTAGATACCTACTCATCAAAGAAGTGCATGGTGGTTCATTGAGTGGACATTTTAACATTCAAAAGACCTTGGACATGTTAGCCTTGCATTTTTTTTGGCCCAAAATGTTGGGCACCATTGGGAAATTCATACTTAAATGGGAAACCTGTATCAAGGAAAAACTAACTTTTTCATAAAGGTGAATACAAACCCTTACTGTGGCTAACTATCCATAGGAACACATCAGTACGGATGTCAGCATGGCTCTACCTAGAACCCAAAGGGGAAAGGACTCTATAATGGTTGTAGTTGACAGATTCTCTAAAATGGCCCACTTTATAGCCTGTACAAAAATTGATGATGCTAGACATATTGCTACCTTGTATTTCAGTGAGATAGTTAGACTTCATGAAGTTCCAAAGTCCATCACTTTAGATAGGGACATCAAGTTTCTTAATTTCTTTTGGGGGAACATTATGGAAGTTATTGGGCACCAAACTATTATTTAGCACTTTTCACCATCCCTAAATTATGGTTAGACAGAAGTGACTAACAAAATCCTAGGGGTTATTCTAAGAACACTCATGAGAAAAAATCTCTGAGATTGGGGTTCTAAATTAGGACAAGCAGAGTTTGCCTATAACAGTTGTCCTAGTTCACCAACCAAGTGTTCTCCCTTTGAATGTGTCTATGGTTTATATCCTTTAACTCCACTTACTTTGTACGATTTCCTTTACAGGAGAAAAAACAATTGGGTGCAGAACAATTAGTTGAGACTATGCTGAAAATCCACAAACAAGTCCAGGAGAACATTGTGAAAGCTAACATCTAATATAAGAGGAACGTTGATAAGGGATTTAAGTAACACAGAAAATTTGAAGTGGGAGATTCGGTCTGGATTCACTTAAGAAAAGATAGGTTTTCAGTACTTAGGAAAAATAAAATAATGCGCAGAGCTGATGGACCTTTCAGAATTGTGGCAAAATTTGGGGACAATGCCTACAAGATTGACCTACCTGAACGCTATGGAAAGCGGCTACTTTAAATATTGGTGACCTACCTCCTTTCCATGGCAATCACGAATTAGGAACAATTCTTTTTCAAGAGGGAAGAGTTGAACCAGTTCAAGGAGTGACTTCAATTCATATTCGTAATTGTTAACACTTAAGGGACAACTCTTCATTCAGTGGATGCTCTTGATCTTGCACCTTTAAAGAACAAGCCTTTGAGTGAGGTTCCTTATCGTCCTGATTCAGAACACAAGGCTAGAGAAGTGGCTCAAAACAAGTCCATCACTACATTAACCAAGTCAAAAGTAGATATAATTTACACAACATCAAGGGGCTTGTTTAACTAGTGGCACTAATGCCTCTAATTTAGAGTTCAATACTAATCTTGGAAAGGCTTCTAAATTCCAAGATAGTGGACTACATGGTCCCAATACTACTGGGCCTAGAGTGGTGTTATTCCTGACTTGACAATCCCCTTAACACATTTATTAATTGGACTACAAACTAAAACACACGTGCTTTATTTGTTTTATGTTATTTCTATTTTGGTTAGTTATTTTTCCTTTCTTAATAGTTGTTGTAAACGACAGCCTTGTTCCCTTTTTTTCCTATATAAATGCTTTCTCCTCCCTCATTTGTAAACATTGATTTCAGTTTTCAATAAAATTACTCAAGGAAATTCAGAAGTGAGCTCTTCAAGGGTTCAATAGGTAGTTGTATGCTAACCTGTGTGAGATTAATTTATGAGTGAAGCAAGTTAGTCCATCACATCCAAGAATCCATGAAGGATCTTGTGAGTGAAGCAAGGTCTAAAGAGTGTGAGCGCTTAGGGTTACTAGTGAGTGAAGCTAGTGGGTCTAGTCCAAGATCAAGTTTTTGATCATATCCTTTTGCATGCAAAAGATCAGTTTTAGGTGTATCTTTGTGTGTGCCTTCAAACAAGTCGTGTTCAGAATTCAAGAAGTCAAATACAATCAACACCAACTTGCTGCAATTTCTCACAAAAATAAGCTATAGGTCTACCTTCTTGGAGTAAAACTACACCTATTCCCTTACCACTGGCATCACATTCAACTTCAAAGGGTTCGGTGAAGTTAGGCACTCATAGAAAAGGGGCCTTACGCATTTTTTGTTTGATAAGGTCAAATGCGTGTTGGGCTTCATTAGTCTATGTGAACTGACCTTTCTTGGTTCATTATGTTAATTGAGCCATAATAGTACTGAAGTTTTGGATAGATCTTCTATAGAAGGAGGCCAAGCCATGAAATGATCTCACATCAAATATAATGTAACATTTGGGAAATTAATATTTTAAGACGAGTAAGTTTAAGAGAATTATCAGTGCGAGAATGATCCTAAATACACATGAGATAAAAATTCTTAATTTAACTTCTTCTTTGCTTTTCCTTTTCAAAAAAATAAATAATAATAATAATAATAATAATAATAATAATAATAATAATAATAATAATAATAACCAGTTACACGCATTTCACTATTCATCATCATCTTCAACACAAAAGAAACATCAAAACCCTGCTCTGCCTTCTCAAAACCTTCGAAATCCATGCCTCACATCCCGTCATTCCTTGCCTTCGATTTTCAAAGAAAAACGCAGCTCTACCCACCTTCTTCCTCTCCTTCCATCTATTAATCATCTTCTTCGTTTGCCTCTTTTTCCCAAAATCCTTACATTTTCGAAAACCTTCAATCATCTTCCTTCTCAAATGTTCGAACAACAGCAGAAATCAAGTGAATCGATTCCTTCCTCTTCTTTCGACATTTTCTCTACTAAATACTTCTATACATGAACAAAACCTCTTTCCATGATTCCTTTGACTTCGAATTTCAACAATAATCAAAGCCAACCATTTCAAAGCCAATAATCATCTTCGTTCCATCTGGTTCCTCGATTTTCGGAAATAACGAACAAAATAATAACAGGTACAATCCCCTCTTTCTCTGAATTTCAATTCTATAATTTCTGATCATGAAATTTCGATCTAACTCTTCTCTCCCTCTCAATTCATTTGATTTCTTTGAACCCAACAGCTGCACCATGAATGTCGCCCTACCTTCTTGAGCATTTTCGAAGAACCGTGCCTTCTTCATCTCGCTCTTTTTGGCAGATTCCAGTATAGGGCAAGAAGGTAGTTAAGTGTCTTTTGTTAATTTTGTTATTTGATCTAGTTAGCCGCATCTTTTGGATATATGAAATTGGATTACCATTTCCTGAGTATATTCAATTGTCATACTCTTAACAAATTATTCTTTTCAATCAAAAACTTCATGAAATTAAGCATTTGAGATTCATTGTATAAGTTGCTCAATTAAAAGAAATGGACAATTGATAATTAGTATTAAATTGTGGAATGTGGATTAATTTGATGGACTTTGATAACTAGTATGAAGTTATAAACATTGGAGTGGAGAAGTTGGTGGAAAATGTTGTTAACTGTAAGGTTATGGATGATTTAAAGCTCTTGAATAAATTAAGAAATTCTCTTGGAAATCATTGATAGTGGGGTGAAATATTAGTTGTTATTAATTGAATAATTTTATATTCTTGAAGGGATTATTAAGTTATTTGAGGATTTTCGATGTTGGGGTTAAAGGTACATTTTGGATTTTAATTGGAAAATAAAGAGAATTATGAAGCTGGATAATCTTTAGAAAATGTTAATGACTTTTAGAGCATAACTATATCGCCTTGATGGCCTATTTGATTTGAGTTCGAACATGCACAATTCTTTTATGATTAGATGTATTAGAATAGAAGCTTGAAGTAAGATGCTGTCATAGGAAGAGATGCAATGAATTATATGAACCTAGTTGTAGTATCGTATGCTTTGTTGTGATGCTGTATTTGTTATGCTTTAGGAGGCGACATTATCGAGGAGCCTACTAGTGATCACGGAGTACCAGACTTAGCTTCTTGGAATGTTCTTTTTGGTGAGTAGTAGCAGTCCCTTAAAGGGTCTGATCAGACTATATTCTTGAAAATAAACTTTTTACTAAAGCTCTTTGGATTGGAAATTGTTGAGACAAACTTTTGTTGTGAATGCTTATGCTGATATTATGATATGGTCAATTGATCGGGCTTGCGAGCTGGTAATTGACGGAGTTGAGGAACATTGTTCCCTGCTCCCTATTTGAAGCGAATTGTCATTGAGATATTGACTAGCTTCCCCCGAGAGTGACATAGCCTTAGAGCTATGGATGTTCCTCTCAACTTGACTCCCTGTGCGCACATAGATCTAAGGAACTGATGTTGCTTTTAAACCTATGATATGAATTACTGTGTTTTGTCGTTTTAGATTGTTACTTCTCATTCAGTTTAATCTGACCTTCTGTTGTTTCCATCTTTTAGTTTGATTACAGATCGGAACCAGTCGGGAACGATGGGTTAGCAGTGTTGGATAGCGTTCCAAGGATGTGTATTGAGCTGAGCACGTAGGAATTTGTAGATTTGTTTTAGGATTTTGGATAAATGTATATTAGATTTGGTTGTGTTGGTTATATTTGACTTGTAGAGAATTGAATGATTATCTTGTGTTTTAGTTAGATGTTTGTTTTGAGATTTAGCTGAGTTGGTCACGTTAAAGAGCTTGTGACCCCTTTGCCCAAGTTTTGGAAGTATGATTTCAGTTTCTTGGTAAATGAACCCCGTGATGACCCTGTTTACTCAGTCAACGGTAAGTCGGGTTGTTACAGTTGGTATCAGAGCCAACCCGCGACCGTGGCTAATCCTAGGGTTAGTTCACCTAGCGGGTATACAATCTTGGGAGTAACTGTAACGCACAGTCCTTTTCCAAATATAGGATTAATATAATATATATAGTATATAATGCTAAGCGGAAGTCTATCAAACCGTGATTATTGCAGAAAAGAAATAAAACAAAACAAAATTTTAGAAAAAAAAAAAACAAAGAAAACTTAAAACATTAAAATATAATTTTACGTATTACATCTTTCTTTAATACATAATTATCGTTTTTACATAGCCGTAATATAAACTACATATATACTAACATCACATAGACAATACAATAGCTTCTTAATAACTTCATGTAAAGTTACCTGCAGCATCTGCTCCCGAAATATGGGAACAGCCGATGGAAATCGGTCAGCTTTAAAAAAAACCGAGTACAAAAACTTACCGCAATTATACAAGTATAGAAAATATATGCATTGCAATAAGTAATGTGCAAAGATAAGTGCATCACAATAAATAATATGCAAGGTATCTTATGTATTATAGGGAATTCATTTTTATATTAGATTCATTTATATATATTAAACTTCTGGTCCTTCTGCTTGAGTACCAGGGTGTGATTTACTAACACTTCTGCTTGAGTGTTAGGGCGTGGAATCTGATTACTTATTTAATGAATGCAACACATATGATCTTTGTTTGATATATGTAAGGGCCTGTTAGGGTGAGGTAAACCAAAACCCCTAACTTAGTGGGAGTCGTCACTCCTCCAGTACAATATTGCTCGAGCCACAGGTCAGGTTAAACAACCTTACTGTGTTCGCCGTATTTTACGTGCCGGAAAACACGTCCCACGTTTTTTACATGCCGGAAGCATGGTTCGGCATTTCCTCACTATCAAGCCTTTTTATTATCATGTTACTGTTTTCCTATAAATGCATCATTACAATAACATATAATAGAAATAAATTCATTACGAGTTACATATAAATAATCATTTATTATTATTAAAATCAAAACTAAAATGGGTCTTTAGTATTTATTTATAGATAAATTTCAATTATGCTTTATTATTTTCTTAATAACTTAATTATTTTTAGATTTAATACATGACTAATTAATTTCCTTAAGATTAAAGTCTACACTAAATATTTTAAAATAAATAACTTATTATTAATGTAGTTAGTGTATATTCTTATTCACCAAAATAAATTAATTTAAATTATTTTTTTCCTTTTTCTTTCTTTTTGCCTACAATAACAATTTAATTTATTAATTTATTTCTTTAAAATTTAAATTTCACAAAATTTCACAAAAATAACTTAAATGAATTGGAAATACAGTAACTAAAATAATTTATTTTTTTTTTCAGAAATAATTATTTTTAACCTAAATTTATGATTTTCCTTATTTTATGCGTTTTTTTAGCAAAAATTAATAATAATATTTGTACTTCACTATAACTCACGAAATTAATACAAAACTTATATATCATATATATATATATATATGTACAGAAAAATTTTCTTTTAAAAATATTAATTTTTACTATTTTAATTAAATTATTTCGGTTTATGTGCTTTATGACAATTTCAATGAATAAATCATATAAAATAAATTATGACGAATTAATTCACCAAAATTTCCCGAAATATTAATTTATATATACTAAACACATATAAAATTAATGAGCATAAATTTATGTAAATAAATATATGTAAGAATTTATACCTTTAACAATTTTACTATTAATCAATTTCTTTTGTTGTAGAAACTCTAGCCACAAAATTGACTTCCTCCCCTTGAATTTCTATAATTAACACTAAATACTATTATTAGAAAATTTTTGAGGATTTTTAGGAATTTTTCTAGGGTTTTTAGAATTTTTTTTCTTTAGGAATTTGCTTTTATGAATTAATTTTCTTATTTGTTTTTTTTTCCTTCCCCCTTTTCTTACCCACGGTTGCTTGTATATATAGGCTAAGGATGGTGAATTTTTTTTATTATTTTAATTTTCCTTAATGTGCAAGAAATAAAAATTAGGATAAGGATTAATTATGTTGTTTTGGCATTTAGCCTAATTCTTGCCGCCAACTTTTCTTTTTTTTTTTTCTCTTTTTTTTATATTATTATTATTATTATTATTATTATTATTATTATTATTATTATTATTATTATATATATATATATATATATATATATATATATATATATATATATATATATATATATATATATATATATATATATATATATATATATATATATATATATATATATATATATATATATATATATATATATATATATATATATATATATATATATATATATATATATATATATATATAAATATATATATATATATATATATATATATATATATATATATATATATATATATATATATATATATAAATATATATATATATATATATATATATATATATATATATATATATATATATATATATATATATATATATATATATATATATATATATATATATATCTTTGTTTTTAATAAATTAATATGGGAAATAAAAAGATTAAGTTATAGTAGGTAATTTAGCTAGACTTAATATTTAGGTAATTTATTTTAAGAGAAATAAATTATATATAAAAGAAAATCGAGAACTTAAAAACGATTGGAATAAAATTTCGAAACGGCATTAAAAGAAAATAATAAAACGAAACGATTATTGAATTTGTCAAAATATTTAAGATTAAGAAAAAGGGTCTGTTACAGTAAGGAAAAACGTAATTTGGGGATTTAGATGTTTAAGATAAGAGATAAGAACATAAGTGAATATGATTTTTGTATTAACCTAGGTGTTTGAGTTAGTCATGTTTTCTTAGAAATGTAGGATGTGAGGTGTGAGTATTACGGGGTAAAACGGGAAACGCTCTTAACGATTGATCGTGACGGCAAGAAGATTCAGTTCGACGATGCAACGCTAGAATTTGATTTCTGATTATGCCAATGTCTTGTTGCTTATCATAGTTCCTTTTCGATTATCGTTTTAATAGCTAGAATAGTATGTCCTAATATTGCGAATCGTGTCACCTTGTTGCTAGCCCTTTTCTATCAGCTTTTATTTGTCGATCCATGATTATGATTATAGGTTGGTGCATAAAAGCAAGGTCATCTGGTTGTGAAGTATGTATCGTTAGTATTTTGTTGTAAGTGAGTTGAACTTTGAAAATGATTGTGACATAGTATAGAAGAGTTAGTGAAGACAAAGTACTGCACATCATTGATAGAAAAGCTTAAGTTAAGAGCAATTGATATTGATTTTCTAGCCTAGTGATTGAGTTGCATATAGTGTTCATATTTTGACGTAAGCGATGAACTTTTAGTGTTGTTGGATCTTGTCATACGTTGTAATCTATTTGAATATTGGAGCCTATATATTTAGTAGAGTTATTAGAAAATTGCTTGATTATCATTAAGAATGTATCAAGTTTCTTTTGGTTGTTAGAAGTGCAAATATAACTTAAGAATGGAAGATTACTGGTAAACTTGAGGTTTTGTTAAGTACAAGAAGGTTGTATCAACATCAAGAATAGAAGTAGGTTTTCAACAAAAGTTCTTATAAAGGATCTTGAGTCCTAGATTTAAGTTATCAAAATAGTATGGTTTATATGTTGTAAAGATGGCATTTAAAGTTTAAGATGTTGGGTTATAAAGATTATAGGCTATTTGATTGAGACGGTAGTTGGTAAAATTGTGAACACCTCATAGATGATCTTAGTGGGTATATGTGAAAATAGTCAATACTTGAGTTGTTATTATTGAAGAGTTGTGTGTAGCAGTTATGATAAGAATTTTATGTTTGAGTTAAAGCTTATAAGGGTTATGGTCTAGAGATTTGGATGAAGAATGCAAATAAATGTTTAATTGAAGTTATAATAAACTATACTTTGGTTTCAGTATGGGTCAAGTTATTTATGAAATTTATTAGGTTTTGATTGGCAATTGGTGCATGATATCAAGCTAGGTGAGGTAGTTTATCGTCTTCCATTACCATCATCTTTTGACCGAGTGCATGACGTGTTTCGCGTATCCCAGCTGAGATAATACATCAGAGACGACTCACACGTTCTGCGCCCTAACAGTTGACCTTGGATGACACCTTACAGTACGAGGAGACCCCCGTTCAGATCCTAAGATAGGAAGGCGCGTGATACACGTTTGGGTAATGTAGCGCTTGTGAAGGTGCTATGGTCTAATCACGTTACCGAAGAAGCCACGTGGGAGGCAGAAGATGCCATGAGACGCGATTATCCCTGGTTGTTTGCTCGAGTATTTCTATGTTTATCGCTCTATAGCTATTGCATCTCCTTCGTCTTAGTGAGTTAAGTTCGAGGACGAACTTCATTCTAAGTTAGGTAGATTCATAAAATTTCTGAATAGTACAAGTTTTAACGATGCTAAGAATTTTGGTTAGTTCACATAGTTAGTACGAGTAATATAGATTCTTACAATACATAAAGTATGAGAAATTGGGTGACATAGCTTTACGATATGTATGTTAGCTAGATATTTGAATATATGCTTGAGACTTAGTTTAACTTCGAGGACGAAGTTCATTTCAAGTTGGGTAGAATGTAACATTTGGGAAATTAATATTTTAAGATGAGTAAGTTTAAGAGAATTATCAGTGCGAGAATGATCCTAAATACACATGACATAAAATATTCTTAATTTAACTTCTTCTTTACTTTTCCATTTCATAAAATAATAATAATAATAATAATAATAATAATAATAATAATAATAATAATAATAATAATAATAATAATAATAAGAAACCAGTTACACGCGTTTCCCTATTCATCATCATCTTCAACACAAAAGAAACATCAAACCCTGCTTTGCCTTCTCAAAACCTTCGAAATCCATGCCTTTCATCCCGTCATTCCTTGCCTTCGACTTTCAAAGAAAAACGCAACTCTATCCACCTTCTTCCTCTCATTCCATCTATTAATCATCTTCTTCGTTTGCCTCTTTTTCCCAAAATCCTTACAGTTTCGAAAACCTTCAATCATCTTCCTTCTCAAATGTTCGAACAACAGCAGAAATCAAGTGAATCGATTCCTTCCTCTTCTTTCGACATTTTCTCTAGTATTAGGGCTGAAATTTCTTATTTTCTTGCTAAATACTTCTATACATGAACAAAACCTCTTTCCATGATTCCTTTGACTTCGAATTTCAACAATAATCGAAGCCAACCATTTCGAAGCCAATAATCATCTTTGTTCCATCTGGTTCCTCGATTTTCAGAAATAACGAACAAAATAGTAACAGGTATATTCCCCTCTTTCTCTGAATTTCAATTCTATAATTTCTGATCATGAAATTTCGATCTAACTCTTCTCTCCCTCTCAATTCATTTGATTTCTTTGAACCCAACAGCTGCACCATGAATGTCACCCTACCTTCTTGAGCATTTTCGAAGAACCGTGCCTTCTTCATCTCGCTCTTTTTGGCAGATTCCAGTATAGGGCAAGAAGGTAGTCAAGTGTCTTTTGTTAATTTTGTTATTTGATCTTGTTAGCCGCATCTTTCGGATATATGCAATTGGATTACCATTTCTTGATTATATTCAATTGCCGTACTCTTACCAAATTATTCTTTTCAATCAAAAACTTCATGAAATTAAGCATTTGAGATTCATTGTATAAGTTGCTCAATTAAAAGAAATGGACAATTGATAATTAGTAGTAAATTGTGGAATGTGGATTAATTTGATGGACATTGATAACTAGTATGAACTTATAAACATTGAAGTGGAGAAATTGGTGGAAAATGTTGTTAACTGTAAGGTTATGGATGATTTGAAGCTCTTGAATGAATTAAGAAATTCTCTTGGAAATCATTGATAGTGGGGTGAAATATTAGTTGTTATTAATTGAATAATTATATATTCTTGAAGAGATTATTAAGTTATTTGAGGATTTTCAATGTTGGGGTTAAAGGTACATTTTGGTGTTTAGTTGGAAAATAAAGAGAATTATGAAGGTGGATAATCTTTAGAAAATGTTAATGAATTTTAGAGCATGACTATGTCGCCTTGATGGCCTATTTGGTTTGAGTTCGAACATGCACAATTCTTTTATGATTAGATGTATTAGAATAGAAGCTTGAACAAAGATGTTGTCATAGGAGGAGATGCAATGAGTTATATGAACCTAGTTGTAGTATCGTATGCTTTGTTGTGATGCTGTATTTATTATGCTTCAGGAGGCGACATTATCGAGGAGCCTTCTAGTGATCACGGAGTACCAGACTTAGCTTCTTGGAATGTTCTTTTTGGTGAGTAGTAGATTTGTCCCTTAAAGGGTCTGATCAGACTATATTCTTGAAAATAAACTTTTTGTTAAAGCTCTTTGAATTGGAAATTGTTGAGACAAACTTTTGTTGTGAATGCTAATGCTGATATTATGATATGGTCAATCGATCGGGCTTGCGAGCTGGTCATTGACGGAGTTGAGGAACATTGTTCCCTGCTCCCTGTTTGAAGCGAATTGTCATTGAGATATTGACTAGCTTCACCCGAGAGTGACATAGCCTTAGAGCTATGGATGTTCCTCTCAACTAGACTCTCTGTGCGCACATAGATCTAAGGAACTGATGTTGCTTTTAAACCTATGATATGAATTACTGTGTTTTGTCGTTTTAGATTGTTACTTCTCATTCAGTTTAATCTGACCTTCTGTTGTTTCCATCTTTTAGTTTGATTACAGATCGGAACCAGTCGGGAACGATGGGTTAGCAGTGTTGGATAGCGTTCCAAGGATGTGTATTGAGCTGAGCACGTAGGAATTTGTAGATTTGTTTTAGGATTTTGGATAAATGTATATTAGATTTGGTTGTGCTGGTTATATTTGACTTGTAGAGAATTGAATGATTATCTTGTGTTTTAGTTAGATGTTTGTTTTGAGATTTAGCTGAGTTGGTCACGTTAAAGAGCTTGTGACCCCTTTGCCCAAGTTTTAGAAGTATGATTTCAATTTCTTGGTAAATGAACCCCGTGATGACCCTGTTTACTCAGTCAACGGTAAGTCGGGTTGTTACATATACTCTTAGATGTTGGCCAGGAAATAATAGCTTCTATCTTGTTAGGGTCAACCTTAATGCCATCTTTGTTGATAATGAACCCTAAAAAACTAATCTCTTGCATCAGAAAACTGCATTTTTCCAATTTGCCATAAAGTCTTTGTGCTCTCAAAATTGTAAACAAACTCTTAAGGTACTGTATATGTTGAGCCAAGTCTTGACTATAGATCAAAATATCATCCAAATATACTACTATAAATTTTCCTAGAAAATGCCTTAAAAATTTCATTCATAAGCCTCATAAATGTGCTAGGTGCTCTAATAAGGCCAAAGGGCATGACTAACCAGTCATATAAACTATATTGGTTTTAAAAGCAGCCTTTCATTCTTCACCCTCTTTCATCCTAAATAGATGATAACCACTCTTGAGATCAACCTTGCTAAACCATTGAGCACTAGCCAACTCATCCAATAAATCATCTAACCTAGGAATAAGAAATCTATATTTGATGGTGATATTGTTGACACTTCTAGAGTCAATGCACATCCTCCATATGCTATCCTTCTTTGGTATAAGTAAGGTAGAAATAGCATAGGGCTTAAACTTCCTCTGATATAACCTCTTTGTTACAGTTCATCAACTTGTCTTTGAAGTTCTTTAGTTCAGTATGATTAGCTCTGTAGGCAGGCTTATTAGGTAGAGATGCTCCTACAACTAGATTCATTTGGTGTTTTATACCCTTAATAGATGGTAAACCTTGGGAAAGATCATCAGGGAAAACATATTTAAATTCCTTAAGCAAATCTACTATAGCAGGATATGTGTGAGGTAATGGATTATGAACTTCTTTTGTGAATTACCAGCTTTTAGTTCCCTATCACAGTCCTTTCTAGTGACTAAGTGTAAAGGAGTATAAGTTTTTGGTGGAGGAACAGATCTATGAGGAGGTAAAGGTAACAAATCATTGATCTTACCTTCATGCGTGAGTGTATAGATGTTTGAAAAACCATTGTAAATTGTGTTCCTATCATACTGCCGAAGTCTACCTTGTAACACTTGACATGCATTCATGTCTAATACATCACATAAGACCGGGTCTTTATAAGACCCAATACTGAACTTGACCAAACATTGTCTTTTAACAAAACTCTTTGCCTTATCATCCAACCCTCTAAGTTTATAAGGTCTTGGATGTGGTGTAACATTGTGCACTCTTTTCATGGCATATTTTTCATAGACCATAGCACTATTGTACATCCCTTTAAGAGTAGGTTGTGGATTAGCCTCTAATTTTTTCCTAATATCCTCCCTTAAACCTCCCAAAAACTGTGCCATTTTCATTTCTTTTGTCTCATCACCTTCAAACAGCAAAGTAAATCCTTCTATTTCTTGGACATATTCTGACACAGATTTGTTTCCGTGTTATAATGTGTTCCGATTCATCAATTACTGTTGTTTGTAAGAGGTAGGAATATATTTACGTCTCATGTGTTTCTTTATCTTAACCCATGTTTCAATCTTTGGTCTCTCTTCTTTCCTACGTTGTTTTTATAAACCATCAAACCATATGGCTGCCATTTTTGATAATTTTACTTTAGCCATCTTATACTGTTGTTCTGGAGGTGTTTCTTTGAAATCAAAAAGTATTTAAGAGTATTGTCCCACTCAATATAGTCTTCAGGATTATTAATGGTTCCAGAGAAATCTAAAATTTCTTTGAGGTTGTGCATTGACTATAGGGAGATTACAAGATTACCATCAAGAACAGTTACCCTTTGTTTACGATAAATGATATTTTCAACTAGTTAGAAGTTAGGAACTCGAGAGTTTTATATGACTTATTTGAGATCTAGGTATTCTAACGACTGCGTCAGTTATGGACTTTATTAGTTTCGGTGATGTCATTTGGGGTTACAAATACGCCAAAAACGTTTATGGATTTGATGCAGAGATACATTCGTCTTTATTTGGATAAGTTTATAGTTTTTATGAAATTTTGGTATATTCGAGAAACATAGAGGAACATGAGGAACATTTGAGGATTATGCTAAAACTTTGAGGAAAAAAACTATTTAGGAAAATTTATTAAGTACAAGTTTTGGCTTGAGGAAATAGTTTTTTTCTGGGTCATATTGTGTTTGAGGATAGAATTTCTATGGATCTGGAGAAGATTAAGACGATAACCAATTGTCGATTCCGAGGAATGTAACTGAAGTTCGAAGCATTTTTGGGTTTTGCTGGTTACTATAGGAAATATGTTGAGAATTTCTCTAAGGTTACTCATCCCATGTTTGAGTTGTTGAAGAAAAGAATTCGATTTTAATAAAATGAGAGGTACACGATTGCTTTTGAGGAATCACAGAGGAGAATCACTACTGCTCATGTATTAATAGTGCATGATTGTAGCAAACGATTCAAGGTCTATTGAGATATTTCATTTAAAGGTTTGGGATGTGTACTTATGCAAGATATAAATGTCATAGCTTATCCATCATGGCAGTTGAGGCCACGTGAGGTGAATTACCCATTGCATGACATTAAACTTCTTGTAGTAATCCTTGCTCTAAAGTTGCGGAGACATTATTTGTATGGGCTACCGTATAAGATCTACAGTGATCTTTAAAACTTGAGGTATGTCTTCAACTAGAAGGAATTTAACATGCGCCAAAGGCTATGGCTTGACTTATTAGGATTATGTCTTGAAATTTTATACCACCCTAGGAAGGTGAACAAGTTGTCTTATGTTTTGAGGAGGAGACAGAGAGTGTCGAATCTGTACCTTGGGAGTTTTACCGTGAAATGCAGAGTTTGATATTAGAGATTTGTAACCAGCATGAGGTTAGACGGTATTTGGGAGCGATGAACATACATACAAACTTTGTTTGACCATATCAATGAGGCACAACTTCAGAATTCAGAGATTATTGAGTTGATCCATAGAGTTGAGGGAAATGAGACTAATGTTTTTGAGTTAAAAGAAAGAGGAAAGGTGAGTCTGAAATTTATTAGACGTTTTGAAATTCTAAGAAGAGTTAGACAAGTTGATTATTAGTTGCCTTTACCATCATGTTTGGTAAAAGTTCATTATGTGTTCCATGTTTCACAGTTGATGAAGTATATTCATGATCCATCACATGTGCTAACCCATGAACCCCTTCAGATCAATGAGTCCTTAGCCTATGAGGAGAGACCTATCAGATTTTGGATACACGAGTCAAAGAATTGAGAAACTCTAGGATTTCATTGGTCAAGATTTTATGGTCAAATCGTAGAGTGAGGAAGCTATTTGGGAGAAGGAGGCAGACATGAGAGAGCGATACCCTAACCTTTTCTGTAAGTTCTAGTTTCGGGACGAAACTATCTTAAGGGGGAAAGAGTTCTAACAGACTCAAAATTTTTAATTTTAATCTTCCGATTAATTATGCTGAATTTTCAATTCAAATCTGTAATCTTTTGATTATCCATTTTAAACCATCTTTAATTCCTAAATCTTTTCCAAATTTTTAATTTCTTTCAAATATTAAACTTTAAGATAGTATTTTGTTTAAAATCTTTTTATAAGCACTAAAATATTATTTTATTATTTTATAGTACGAAAAGTAAAATTTTATTATTATATTCACGGTTTTGTAAAACGTTACTTTTTAACTTTCTTCCTTAAACTAACATTACTACGTATTATTTTAACCTTATAATTTTTATGTAATTATTTTATACATAAAAATGAGTCGTATTTTTTTTATTAACATTAATTATAGTTTAAGCAAAATTTTATATGAACTACATATTTTCATGATCAAATTTACCCATTTTTTAAAAGTATATTCACTTGTACATACTAGAACAAAATTTTGATGAACCAAAAAATCCTTTCTATGGTAACCTATGATGTTCATCACTTACACAAGCTATCACCGTTTCCTTACACAAGCTAACCTTCTTCTACACTCCAAACTCTTACACATTCACTTACACACTCCAACTCTTACACATTCACTTACACACTTTAATTCACTTACACAAGTTAACCTTCTTCTATACTCCTAACACTCTTTTTCATACAATCTAATGAACTACAAAGTTGTCCAAACCCATTATAAATACCCCCTTTAGCCATGAGATCACTTAAACCACCATCATCAAATGTTTCTAACATTATTTCTTATATTTTCACTTCATTAAAATCTTACTACATTAATACCTTTATTAATTGAAGAAATTAAAGAACATGGAGCTTAGAACACTCTTTATTTAGCTTAAATCATCATCATTATTTTGGGAGTTGGATTAATTATCTTTGGAGCATTATTATCTATCTTGGAGGATCTTATTTCTTATTATTTTCCTAATTAGTACTTAGTACTAATACTTGGTGTTAGTATGGTATAACTTCTTACCCTACTCTTTTTGTGGAATTTTACATTATATTTACTTTATAATATGCAAAGTATCAAATATATTGATATATTTTAATGGAATTTAGTTTAATGAATTATGATCAAGATTATATTAAATATGTGTATGCTAAAAGTATTTTTAGTATGTTAATTTAATAATCTTTGAACAAGTTTAGGAACTTGAGTGCAAAATTATATTCTAGTGATATTAAGCATGATTTATGTTATAAACTAGTGCTAGTATTTTTATGAGTTATGTGTTACATTAGAAATGTTATTATATTTAAGAATTTATTTTATGTTAGAATTTTGTATTAATATGTTTATGTTAGCCTTCAAACTAGTTTATAAGGTAGTAAGTTATTTTATGAATGTATTTTACTAGGTATGATTATGTTAAGAATATTGTTATTATATTTTATTCTGAGATTTAAGTTTATCCTTAAAGTTATAGTAAAAATCTAAGTTATTGTGTAAAGTTTATTTTTTTTAGTGGTTATGTTAATTATTTAAATCTTGAATTTACTATAATAAATTAAATGAAGTTTTTTGTTAGTGAAAAAGGTCCCAAAATACTCATAGGTCATTCGACCATTATCATATTAAAAAGAAAAAGAGTTTGATTTATTTTTTTTATATTATTATAAGCTATTTTGTGATAATATTAAAATAAAATCTTAAAAGTTATTTTTGAGAAAGCTTTATAAGTTATTAAATATTGAAGTGATTTTCTTGAATATATGAGATTTCATAATTAAAAAAATAATAATAATAATAACTTTTGTGACATTTAATTACTATTTAGTACAAAATTAAATAATATTTTATTTGCTAACTATTTGACCAAAATTTATATAAAAAGATGTAAAAGTATTTTTAGTAAACTTGTTTTAAACTATGTGTGAAATATTGATTTTTGTGAAATTATAAGTTTTATTTATTTTATAACTAGAATGTTGATTTTTGGGAATCTAATAAGTTTACTTGTTTTTCCAAACTTGAAATAATTATCTTTGGTAAACTTGTTGAGTTTGAAAACTTATCTAAAGGTTGCAGTTTAACTTGAATTTTAATTAGAGTGTTTGATTTTGTGAGGAGAATAAAGTTTAAATTATTTTAAAGTTAGAAATTTTGATTTTGGGGACTTATTTCAAGAGAAATAGATTTTAGTAGCTACTTGTGGAAAATACTAATTTGGAGACTATTAATAAAATATTAAGTTATTAGTGTGAATTTAGTGACCTATTAAAATAAATTTATAAATAAAATTTAATGTGTAAAAAGTAAGTAATGAACATATAAAGACGTAAAGGTAAATTAAACGTTATGATTAAGAATTATCTTAAATAAATGAAGGTACCACTTAGGTTGGTCAAATTCAAATTCAAAATCAACTTGGAGTAATAAAAATGTGATGTACTTGTGTGAAATGTATTGATTTAATGACCTTGATAGTAAGGTAATGTCGAACCATGGACCGGCATGTAAAATCCCGGCGTCCGTGTTGGCCGGCACGTAAAATGCGGTGTAAGACAGGGGGTTCGCTACCTATCCTGTAGAGCTCGAGCATAAATACTGTATTGGAGGGGTGACGACTCCCACCACAGTTAGGGTTTAGGACTACGGTTCTCACCTAACCAGACCCTTGAATATATCAGGTGTCATATTGATATGCTTGTTGATCAGTGATAAACTTGATTAGTGTTGATGTTATGATGCATGGTACGGTTATGACTATTAACCAAATGAACTTACTCAAGTGTTAAGATTACCAAATTGTATAAGTGGTAGTAACGTACTTCTGTCAGGATCGAGAATGGTATCTTAATGACTTAAAAGTATGTAACAGAAAAAGAACATGGTAAAAGTATACGGTGGTGTCAATTAAGTATAAGTTCGTACTTAAATTATTATGTTGTAAATGTAGCGTATAATTTCCGTATTTTGAGCTGGATAGGAAGTTATGCTCGGCGTTAACCGCTGACCGATTCAAATGGCTGTCATCCGTATCATGGATGGCAGCATTTTGCAGGATTTAGTTCAGGTTCCGATCCAGGCCGCAGCAATTACTATTTATCGAGAACTTAGCTGTTTTTTGTATCTTTGTTAATGACTTGATGATGATATATTTTTTTTCTTTTTGAGAAAACAATATTTCTTATCAGAAGTAATAATATTTTACTTTTGTTTTAAACAGTTTTAGTTTTATGATTTAAAGTTTTTTAACAATTCCCATTTTGAGACTTCCGTAATATATATTTTTTTTTTATTAAACATTATTATTTAATGTTAATTATGTATCGAGATTGCCGCTCTTGTTACATATATAGTGCTTATAATTAATTGCAAACCATTGTATCTCAAAAGTGTATTCCAAGTAAAACCTAAGCACCAAGTAGGTGAAATAACGCTTTCACGAAAACTAGATAGTGTCTCGATTTGGTATCAAGTTTCCGTAGACAGTGTTGTCTTAAAGTATATCTTCGGTTTTAAGGTTATTTATTTTTTTATTTTAAGTTAATTAAATTTTTTGCAATTTCAATTCCTAGAAATTTGTATTAGGTAGCAAAGTGTAATCTTATAGTGGTGCTTGTAATCTCTTCTAGTTTTAATCACATAAAACATTTAACAATCTAAAAGTGTTACTTTAGATTTAACAATCTAAAAGCGTTAAGTCTTAAGAGATTTGGAGTCTTAAGGGGATGACAGCGAATACAGTCAAATTAGAAAATTTTGTGGGGATTGATTTCTGAAGATGGCAAAAGAAGATGTTATTTTTGCTCACTACACTCAACATTGCATACGTAATTTCTACACCAAGGCCGAAGGATAAAGAAGATGAAAAAGTGGAGGAGCTGCGCAAAAAGAAGAAATGGGACAACGATGATTTTATTTGTTGTGGTCATATATTGAAAGGTATGGTTGATTCTTTATTTGATGTTTATCAAAACGTGGAGTCCACAAAAGAATTGTGGAATATTCTTGAAGGTAAATACATAACGAAGGACGCAAGAAGTAAGAAATTTCTTGTCTCCAGTTTTAATGATTATAAATTTGTTGATACCCACCCTATCGTGGATCAATTTCATGAGATGCAATGCATTTATTCAAACTTAAAACATCATAATATTAATATGGATGAAGTGATGTTAAGAAAACACTCAAGCATAAGGAAGAGGATATTGATATAAATCAATTAGGTACTCATCTTCAAATTGAAGTGAGTATAAGGGCTCAAGAGAGTGGGGGATCTACAAATCCTAATATCTCATCCATTAACATGGTTGAGGAAAGTTCCCACAAAACGGGAAAGCGGAAAGGCCAATATGGCAACTCATCCCAAAAGGGAAAAGCCGCAAAGACCACACCACCTGACAAGTCTTGTTGCATTTGTGGAAAGTTGGGACACCAAAAGAAGGATTGTTACATCCACAAGCATAGGATGAAAGCCCTCGAAGAAAAGAAGGGGAACGGATCATCTAACAGTGATCCTAACATGAAGAGTACTACCTCAAAAGGTGATTTAAATTTTGGTTTGAATTTAAATCAAAGTTATTCAAATTTTAATGATTTAATTTGAATGTTGTGCAAGATGAAGTTTCATGGTGGATGGATTTAAGGGCCTCAAGGCACGTGTGCAAGGAAAGGCACTTGTTCAAGACCTATTCAAAGGTTGTAGATGGAGAAGCTCTCTATATGGGAAACAACTCTTCCATCAAGGTCCAAGGGAAAGGACAAGTTGAACTAGTGTTTACATCAGGAAACATATTAATCCTACATGTCTATTATGCTCCCAAAATAAGTAGAAATCTTGTATCCGGGCTAACCTTGAATCGTCTAGGTTATAAGCTTGTGTTTGAGTCCGATAGGTGTATTATTTCGAAAAATTCTATTTATGTTGGTAGATGTTATTTAATTAATAATTTATTTAAGTTATGTTTAAGATAAACATGTAATGGTTTGATTTTGAATGTTTTGAATGATTCTAATTCTTGTTTATGGCATAATCGTTTGTGTCATGTTAATTACAATAAGATGTTAAATATGTCTAAGCATGAAATAATACCTATGTTTGAAATGCCTAAAGAAAAATTTCATACATGCATGATAAATAAGATAGCAAGGAAACTCTTTAAAAGTGTAGAAAGCAACACTCAATTACTTGAGTTAATTCACAGTGATTTATGTGATTTTCACTCTACTCCTTCTTTAGGAAATAAGAAATATGTAATAACTTTTATAGATGATTACTCTAGATATTTCTATGTATATTTCTTACATGCTAAAGATGAGGCTCTAGATAAGTTTAAAATCTACAAAAGTAAAGTTGAGTTAAAATAAGATTTGTATGTAAAACGACCAAGAACGGATAAAGGTGGAGAATACTACGATCCAGATTATTTTCAATCTAATGGTATCATTCATGAGACCACAGCCGGATATGCAGCACAATCAAATGGTGTAGCAGAAAGAAAAAATAGGACTCTACAAGAGATGATTAACTCCATGCTATCTTACTCTGGTTTGAGTGATGGATTTTGGGGGGAAGCAATGTTGACAGCTTGTCACATCTTAAATAGAGTTCCTACAAAAGATACCAATAAATCTCCTTACGAGTTATAGTATAAGAAAAAGCTAAATCTAAATTTATCTTAGAGTTAGGGGTTGTAGAACAATTATAAGATTGCCCGGCAACAAAAGGAAAAATCTTGGTGGAAGGGGCCTAGTAAGCATATTCGTAGGTTATGCGAAATTTAGCAAAACTTATAGGTTCTACATTATAGACCCCAATGACTTTATACCAGTTCACACCATTATAGATTCAAGAG
The DNA here is from genome assembly GCF_026212465.1 of Amaranthus tricolor. Classification (NCBI taxonomy): domain Eukaryota; kingdom Viridiplantae; phylum Streptophyta; class Magnoliopsida; order Caryophyllales; family Amaranthaceae; genus Amaranthus; species Amaranthus tricolor. Next base: position 23,047,963 of record NC_080047.1, read on the forward strand.
ATACTATATTTTATGAAGGTTGGTTTTCATCGATAGCTAGACCTAAAGATTTACATCAAAGTAACCCTAAAGAGATTGATCTAAACAATCAATCAAGTCCTCAAGATGATCATGTGATCATTGAGGATGAAGAGAAAAATATTCCCACATTGCGTAGGAGTAAAAGGCAAAGAAAAGAAAAATCTTTTGGACCCGATTTTGAGGTTTATTTAATTGAAAGAACAAGAGATGATCTTTGCACTAGTATTCCATATATATACGGAGTAGAAGGAGATCTGTTAACATATAGTAAAGCTATGACTTCACGAGACTCGGATATTTGGGAGGAAGCCATCAATGATGAGATGGATTCCAATATGGGAAACAACACTTGGGTGTTGGAAGACTTGCCTCCAGGGTGCAAGCCCATTGGTTGTAAGTGGATTTTTCAAAAGAAAATGAACATTGATGGTACATTCGATAAGTTTAAAGCTCGGTTAGAGTGTAGAGAAATAAGTATACACTCTAAATGGGGGAGGATTGTTAGATAATTTAGAGTATAAAAGGTGTAAAAGTCTTAAGTATACTACGTATACTAAGGTATAAAAGTTTAAGTATAATTATAGGTTCTAATTATACTAAGGTTTAATACTATGAAAAATATTGGCAATTACTATGAAAATAGTAGGGCCAAGGAGATTATAAGATATTAATTTTATAATTAAGGACAAGAGGCTAAAAACCTGTGTCCAAAAAGAATTTAAAAAATAGAGCTTTATTTTGAAGCTACGACAATTTCTTAAGTTGGAATACTTAGTGGGCATATTATAGGCACATTTCTAGGGTTGAAGCTAATTTTTAGCTAGACTAATTCCAACTTCCTGTTTTCATGGGCCTTGTAGTTTTACACGATTGATTTGTTAGGATTTGTTAATTAAAAGTTACGGTTACTTTTTATTTAAAACCTAATAAATAAAACTTCCTATTTTATTTCATAAAAAATAGAAAATTGAGTAAATCATAGAATCATGGGTAGTTAGTTCTACCATTATATATATATATATATATATATATATATATATATATATATATATATATATATATATATATATATATATATATATATATATATATATATATATATATATATATATATATATATATATATATATATATATATATATATATATATATATATATATATATATATATATATATATATATATATATATATATATATATATATATATATATATATATATATATATATATATATATATATATATATATATATATATATAT
>NC_080047.1:23049343-23079433 GCF_026212465.1 Amaranthus tricolor
ACTTCAAAGTAGCACATTTTCTGTAAAAAGGTAACACATTTTTTGGTTCTCACGGTTCGCACAGAACCTTGGTTTTCACCTGAACACGACCCTATATATATATATATATATGTATATATGTATATATATATATATATATATATATATATATATATATATATATATATATATATATATATATATATATATATATATATATATATATATATATAAATATAAATATATATATATATATATATATATATATATATATATATATATATATATATATATATATATATATATATATATATATATATATATATATATATATATATATATATATATATATATATATATATATATATATATATATATATATATATATATATATATATATATATATATATATATATATATATATATATATATATATATATATATATATATATATATATATATATATATATATATATATATATATATATATATATATATATATATATATATATATATATATATATATATATATATATATATATATATATATAGATATATATATATAGATATATATATATAGATATATATATATATATATATATATATATATATATATATATATATATATATATATATATATATATATATATATACACATACATACATATATATATATATATATATATATATATATATATATATATATATATATATATACACATACATACATATATATATAAATATATATATATATACACACACACACACACACACACACGTATATATATATATATATATATATACACACACACACACACACACACACACACACACACACACACAGACACACACACACACACACACACACACACACACATATATATATATATATATATATATATATATATATATATATATATATATATATATATATATATATATATATATATATATATATATATATATATATATATATATATATATATATATATATATATATATATATATATATATATATATATATATATATATATATATATATATATATATATATATATATATATATATATATATATATATATATATATATATATATATATATATATGCTTCTCTCGTTTCTTCTATTATTTGTTTTGTTTTCCTTTTTTTTCTTCTGTAGTTGGTTCTACTTTTTTTCTTCATATGCTTTCCTTTTATCCTTTCCGTGTAGCTACGTCTTATTATCTTTATTGAGCTGGGGGACTCCTTTGGTCGCGCTGTGCTTTATGGGTATGAGTTGCCGCTGCCTTTCCCTCCCCAGACCCTGTCTATATTTTTTCTGTAGTTAGTTCTTCATTGTTGTTATTTCATTCTTTATTGCTTTATTTCTTTCTTTTTTGTTCTTTACATTCAAGTTCTACATGCTTTGTTTCATTCCTTTGTTTATTGTTTTTGCTCTAATTATTTATAGTATGAGTGAGTAGTTCTTTTAGGGGTTTCGATTAACAAAACCCTAGAAATATTAAATCGTGTTTGTTGATTAGAGGTCGAGTTGAGAATCACATTCGTTGGTTGACGGAATTCGTTACGAATCTTGTCATACCACTCATAGGGAGACATAGGGCGATTATAGGTCGTTCTTGTAACATGTGGGGTCACCAACTTCCTCTCTTTATCTTGATTTCTGGCTCGACGCCAATAAATGATTGGGTTTCCTCCTTTTAGAATACGAACACTTCAACGTACGTTTATGGATGTAGTTAATCAATCCCCGCTTAGTCTATATATTTTTTTCATCGTAATTCGTTTCTTGTCATTAGTTTATTTCAACACCCAAGCAACCTTTTATATAACTTTCCCACATCAAGCTTAGAGTCTAGCATCCCTTGTCCTTATGGTTCGACCCTTAACTTACCATTACACTTGTTGTAGTAGTATTAGAGTGATTATAAATATTATTTGATTCGGGTCTAACATAAATGACATGCAAAAACACCATTATCAGCCGCTCTTGGCCGAGACCGCCTCTATTTAAGACCTGCCTAAACATGTTAGCCCATCTTTAGTTATCAATTAAAAAAAAGCAAAACAGGAAAATATAAAAATTGCCAAATTTAAAAACGGTAATCAAGGAAACCCATTTTTCAAACCGCCAAAACACTCACGCGATTAAGGAAATAAATCAAAATGGATTGTCTCTTCAATTCTTTCGAAAATCTTTGAAATACTTTCTTTCAATCAAAGAAAATCAACATTTTAACTTCAAAAAATATCAAACATGTCTGTAATGGAAGATTTAATGAATGAATTTGACATTACAAACATCACGAATATGTGTAGACAAAATTAAAGGTAATATTACGAAAATCGTATGTAAAATGATATTGTTAAAAGATGTATAATTGATAATCTGTTGTTTACACATTTGACGATTGATAATGAACAAATGATGCTGGTTTATGGTGAAAACAAAGAAGATAATGTCGAGATTAATATGATTGATAAAAGTATGATCAAGTCTGCTTTTAAAGTGTTCAATTTTAAGCATAAAGTGTTCAACGAATTCTCTATTGTTCAATATAGATTCATTGATTCCAAATGCCAATTTAAATGTCTCAGTTTAAAAACTAACATATTCGATTGATATTTTATATATATCAATTGTAGTTCTAAATTATTCAACAAACATCACGAATGTATGTGGACAAAATTGAAGGTAATATTACAAAAATCGTATCTAAAATGATATTGTTCAAAGATGTATAATTGATAATCTGTTGTTTATAGATTTGACAATTTATAATGAACAAATGATGCTGGTTTATGGTGAAAATGAAGAAGATAATGTCAAGATTAATATGACTGATACAGGTATGATCAATTTTACTTTTAAAGTGTTCAATTTTAAGCATAAAGTGTTCAACGAATTCTCTATTGTTCAATATAGATTCATAGATTCCAAATGCCAATTTAAATGTCTTAGTTTAAAAACTAACATATTCAATTGATATTTTATATATATCAATTGTAGTTCTAAATTATTCAACAAACATCACGAATGTATGTAGACAAAATTGAAGGTAATATTACGAAAATCGTATCAAAAATTATATTTTTCAAAGATGTATAATTGATAATCTGTTGTTTACAGATTTGACGATTGATAATGAACAAATGATGCTGAGTTATGGTGAAAACGAAGAAGATAATGTTGAGATTAATATGATTGATACACGTATGATCAATTTTGCTTTTAAACTGTTCAATTTTAAGCATAAATTGTTCAATGAATTCTCTGTTGTTAAATATAGATTCATAGATTCCAAATGCCAATTTAAATGTCATAGATTAAAAACTAACATATTCAATTGTAGTTCTAAATTATTCAATTTTAAGCATAAAGTGTTCAATGAATTCTCTTGTGTTTTAATATAGGTTCATAGATTCCAAATGTCAATTTAAATGTCTTAGTTTAAAAACTAACACATTAAATTGATATTTTATATATTTCAATTGTACTTATAAATTATTCAATTTTACATTGATGTAAATTTCAGATACAACAACTGCAATAGAATGCTTGCACACTGAACCTTTGACTGAAAAGAGGGAGTTTGACATAAGAGGTTCATTGGAGGGCATGAGAGCAAGTAGTTGGAAGGACCTTGAATTATTGTATCATGATCATGCAAGAGCAACAAGGTTTAGTGTTCGAAAATCCACAATAAGGAAAATAGATGGTGTTATGCATGAACAATACTTCGTTTGTTCTAAACAAGGAACTACAGAGATAGAAAAAACAAAGAACATGAACGACAAAATGCCAAGAGAAAGCTAGTTCCAACTAAAAGATATGGATGTGATGCACACATAAGGATTAAACTAGATGTATACAGTGGAGACATCTTTGTCAAACAACATGTTGTATCACATAACTATATGTTATTGAGAGTGTAATGGCAATACTTGAAAAAAATCTTAGAGGACAACAACTTTAAAGGAAATAATGGAAACCATTGAAGGTTTTGAAGATGCACAAGTAAGGCCTACTGCAGCATACAGATATTTGGCGAAGCATGCTAGAGGGACTAAGTGTGTAGGGCATAGTTTAAGAGACCATCTAAACTATGTGAACAGATTGAGAATGAAGGAAATCAAGGGTGGGGATGCTTAAACTGTGATCATGCAATTGGTTATGTTGGGACAGAAAGACAATGGTTTCTTTTGGAATATGAAATTTGATGATGATGCAAAGCTTGTGGCACTCTTTCAGTGGGATTTTTTAATGAAGGAAGATTTCAGAATTTATGAGGATGTTTTCATTTTTGATACAACATATACCATTAGAACACTACAATGTTTGGATGTGCGTTCATAGCAAATGAGAAAGTTGAATCATTTGTTTGGGTCCTTGAGCAATTTAAAGAAGTAATGGAAGGAAAAAAATCCTGTATTAGTTTTCACAGACCAAGACGCAACAATTGCAAGAGCAGTAGAAGAGGTATATTTGCATATAATTATGTCTTACAATATTCAATTTAAATGTTATCAATTGCTGTTTTCCTTTTAACACTTACAGTTCAATATCTGTTGTAGGTCTATCCTTTCTCAAGGCATAGGCTATGCTTATGGCACATATTGAAAAATGCAGTTTCACACTATGGAGCATTGAAGTCAGATGCAAACTTCAAAGATGCTTTTAACAAATGCTTAATGGGGTGTAGCAATCCAACTGAATTCCAGGAATGTTGGGAAAACATGGTTGATGAATTCAAACTAAAAAGGAATCAAGCTTACTACAAATGGTATGACAGACTATACAACCTAAGAGACAAATGGTGCACTGCATCAAGCAAAAGACTTCTTTTCAGCTGGAATATTATCTTCGCAACGAAGTGAATCCAAAAATAATGCAATTGGATTTGAAGCAACGAAAATCACAAGTCTACAACATTTCTTCAAAATATTTCAAAAAACTATTGAAAGATGGAGAGAAAGGGAGATAACAATAGAGTTTTACTACACAACAACCCCAACGTCTGCATTTAGACTTATGGGTTTATTACGACATGCGTCAGAGGTGTACATAGCAACATTATTCAGAGACTTTGAACAGAGTTCAAGCTGGCTATCTCATCTTCAATTGAACAGGTTGTCGACATGGGAGATAAAAAGATGTATAGGTATGCTTTTTATAAAAGTATTATTGTTAACTTATTCAATTCATTTATTATAATATTCAATTTTATTATTATTTTAATAAATATATGTCAATACTTATACTTTATTGCTTAAATATATCAATTTCACTATTAAGAACTTCAATTTTAATCTTAAATGGATTTTAAATTGTGATAAATGAGTCTGGTTTGATGGATATACTGATATCAGCATATATGAAGTTCAATACACCAAATACAATGATACTATACATGTTGACTGTACTTGTAAGAACTTTGAATCAAATGGATAGTTATGTTTCCATTTATTACAGGTACTACACTTGCATTCTGTGCAAAAAATACCAGCCATATACATTCTTCCAAGATGGACAAAGAATGCTAAGAAGGATATTTGGGATACACTTTATGATAATCAATGTCCATCTACAAGCTTGGAACCCCCCAGAATATCTACACTTACGTGGAGACAAAGCATGCGGCATAAGTTTTACAATCTTGTGTTAAAGTCACAAAGCAATGAAGAAGCAAAAAAGGTAGTAGAAGCACTGTACAATAAAGCAAGTGATGAAGTAGGTAAAATCATTGAGAGGGCTCGCAATGAAATTGAAGCTGCAATAGAAACAGCAGAAGTAACAACAACATTACAAGTAACAACACAGGTAAAAGTCCTAGAAAGAACGGTGACAAAGGGAGGAAAGAAGAGATTGAAAGGACATTTTGAGACATCACAGAAGAAAGGATCTTAGTCTTCAATTCAAAAAGACTCAGCAACAAAAAGCAAGAAACAAAAATATAATTTGATACATTTTATGCTTCGTGAAACATATACAATTTGTATATCGTGCTCTTTGAACTAATACTTACAAAAAATCATTCATTAATAAGTTTTTGTTTAACATTTAAACACATTAATTTTTCTCTAAGGTGTGTCAATAGCAAGAATATCATAACAAAAACCTGATCAATTTATCATTACAAACATAAATTATTGCTTAATGTATGTCAATTTGTAATAAACATGGCCATAACACCATAAATCTATTTTTCTTTGAAACACAACAATTTTTAACTAAAGCATGTCAATTACGAATAGCAAAAAATTATAATATCTTCAAACTGTTTACCGTTTAACAACATCAATATTTACCAAAAATCCATCAATTTCAAATAACCTTTATATTAACGGTAAATATATAAAATTCAATCACTTGCATAATAATAACCACATCAAAAATTAGACATAAAATATCAAAGTTAGTGGGTTATGTATCAGCTGGAATGCCCCATAATGAGATAATGTTATTGTTCAAAATAAGTCATAGAATGATGTTAACTTTTTTACAAACACAAAAGTGGCATCAAACTATAGAATAAGACAAGTTCAAACCAGCTAATTGAAAGAAAAATAAATTGTTTATAGAACCAATTACTACACCAAATTAAACCACAAACCCATAAAAATATCTCATTGTTTCTTTTTTGTTATCTTCTTTGTTGGAACCAATTTGTTCCTGCTCGTCTTCTTTGTTTTGTCTTCCTCGTCTAACTTCTTCTTAAGCTCAGTTAAACGCTTGATATTTTCCTCTTCCTCCTTCTTTTGTTTCTCAACTGCTTTCAACTCCCTTTCAGCTATAATGAGTGGAAATTTGGATTCTTTTTCTTTGTTGAAAGCACCGAGTTTCTTCAGTACTTCTTCCCTATTCTTGTTTACATCAGATAAGGCTAATCTGCTACAAATCAATCCCCTATACTTTAGCCTATCCTCAGATGAATAAAGAGGGCCAAAGTTTTTATCACCCATAAATTGCTCCATAAAAAACGCAACTTAAACACCACAATCATTTGATTCATTTACAGTTCAAGGCATTTTAACAATACTAAGATTGTAATTCAGTACTTCATCAGCACATGAATGCTCAAATGCATCAAGAAAATCATAAAAACATCCCACAACAAACTTATGCAGCATTGCAGCATCTTTGTAATCCTTCATCCTCTTTATATTGTCTAAATATTGAATAATTTTGCGTTGAGTATCAACAACAACCAGTACATGGTGTTGTTGTTCAATAAGAGTCACATGAACGAAAAACTAGAAAAAAAAAAAACAATATTACACACATCGATAACACATTTAAATCAATCAATTCTATGAATATCTTATTCATTAAGTATATTGGATTTTTTTCATAAAATTGACTGATATAATGTCATTATTGAGGCACATGAGATAATAATTGAAATAAAAATCAATACCATTATTCTGTAATATGCCTCAATAATCAAGTTATATCTGTCAATTCTAAGAAAAATAATCTAAAATAAAATCAAATATTCTCTTATATCTTACAATTTACGCAATTATACAATTCAATTCAAACAATATCAAATAAAATCAAATGTACATACCATGTTTATCCTTTTATGTTAATATTTGCCTTAATCAAATTAACATGATTTTCCCAGGCATCAACAACCTCAACCTTCAAGTCATTCACCTTCTCATCGTCCTTTTCAGACATTAACATTCCCAAAGCACGCTATTACATGAAAACAAACAAAAAAATAAAAAAAAATACTATGTACAATAAAAACAAACAAAGCTGCTAAAAAGGTATTACACACTTACACAATGTTGGAATGTGAATAAAAATGCTTTTAATTCTTTATCAGGCACAGTCAATTCCTGATTGCTTTCAATCATGTTCAAATAAACTGTCCAACAATCAAAAACTACCGACAAAATCTTTTCATTATTTTTCAGAGTGAATGCGTCATCACTTGATAAAGCATAAAATCCACCAAATGAAAATATATCTTCACTGAAAAAACAAAACACAGAAAAAAAAAATTAAAACAAAAGAATGTAATAAAACAAGAAAAACACGATAATGAATAAATTTTGGTTCAGAGAACTCACAACTTATCCATTGTATCCTCTTGGAAACAATAATCCATAACCTCCTTCTCTAATGAATGCACATCTTTAAACATTTCTTTGTTTGTAATCATGAACTGGGACACATACGAGATGTCAACACCACATGGCCCCAGGTTGATAGTTTAACATTCTTTCAAAGCCGATGGAATGTTTGTTATATCAGGCTTTTCTTGAGATTGGATAGGAGTAGACTGCCCAGCAGTAGCATCACCATCCACATTTTTTTATCCATTTGTTTTTTGAATTAATTGTTTTACATGTGCATCAACTGAAGACAACCAATCATTATATTGAAGGTTTTATTGTGCAGTAGACACAACACCCTCATCTTCAACAGTATTTTTTGTGGCTTCACCCAACCTCTCCATATAGGTGTGCACCAATACATCAATGTCTCTTTTTCAGCAATAAACAAGCCTCTTGAATTGACTGTTAAAAAGAAAACAAATACATCAATGTTTAAGATCTTCACACTAAAGGAAACAATTAATATTTTCTATGAAACAATTCAGATATTAAGACATACAATTTATGAAAGCAAAAGTTAATACAATCAATTTAAATCATATAAATTTTTGACATAAAATCATCAATTATAAATTAAAAACCAACAATTAACAACTTAACAAACTTAGTTGTAAAAATGTAAATGTAGTTGAATAAAAATGAATTTCAATTTTCATTATAAACCTAGCAGTTTGATGCTTAAATTGGTCAAATGGAAAATAAATAAAAAAAAAAAACAAATAAAGAACAAAATAACTCCCATCTTTAGCCATTGTTTTGATGTTAGCATCCTTCTTGACACCATCTAGAATTTTAAACTTCAAAAACTCATTCCTATCTACATTCATACAGCCCTCACCGGCATCCGCATGCAAGTCTTCAGCAACAGCTTCGCAATCACACTCGTCAGCAGCACTATAAAACTTTTCCTCAGCAACAAATTCTGTCTGTACCTCACAAATAGGGAATCCATCTACTTGAATCATACCATTCCTAAAACCAGCCTCCCTCTCCTTATTGAACCTAATTATGAGCATTTGATTAGAAACATTCTTACTAGCGACAGTGTCTTCGGAAACCTCTACCCCTTGAATACTATTCGATAACAATAAGCCACCAGAAGTACAAGAACACAACCATTCACAGTGGAATGCGTTGAGCCAGGTTTTAGAATGCGTGCAATCGAAGAAGCAAGAATTGATAAGGTGTAATGACACCAATCAAATGTAGGAATATAATTAACGACCTCCACAACAGGAAGTAAATTATATCTAATCTTATGCTCCGGTAATGGAGCCAAGATTGTCAAACCAGCATAAAGCACAAACAACTACAATACCATATGTGTTTTCAACTCATCATCATCACCAGCCCCCAAAATTTTCCGTCACTTCATTACTAATTCCTTATTGTTAAATGTCGTCCTTATTAATTTGCAAGGATTAATAGGCAAGCAAAGAATGTCATTAACATCAGCAGTAGTAATATAATACTCCCTCTCAGTTCTACAGTTAGTAATACGTTGGACCTAACCATTAGGATCAAATTTTGAAACATGATATGCTAAAATCCCTGGAGGATATTTAGTAATCTTAATATCTAACATACCACCAAACCCAATCTCTCTGATAGAATCTATTTGCCCTTTAGATAGAACAACTTTAGTACCATTCAATTCCAAAAAACCCTAAACCTTACAATTTGTTTTCATTTCCTTCTCAATCATGAACAAAAAAAATCCAATGAAAAAAATGTATATGCATCATCATTTACATAAATTAAGTTATACTAAAACAAAGAATTACCATAAAAATGTTTGAGCTTATCAATTTCAGTTTAAATATTAAGAGCATCAATTATTAAAACTAAAAAAAGACACTAAAAACCCAATAGAAAACAATACTTATAACTGTAAGTTTCAAACTTATCACTATAAATTATTACCAAAAAAGGGATATGACTTCAATTTTAAACTAATATACATTAATTATTGACTCAAATATAGCAATTATGAAAACAAAACAAATATTATCATGCATCAGTCAAAAAATATTGAGCTTATTTCATTTCAGTTTTGATATCAAATATATCAATTATTAACAATAAAAATAAACTAATAACAACATACAATTTAATACTTTTCATTGTCAATTATAGAACATAACACAATTATCATGCAGGTAAATATTAAACTTATGAGAATCAATTATAGATCTAAACACATCTATTTCATACTAAAACCTAAAAAAATATGAATAGAAAACATACGACCTTTCTGGAGTGCAAATCCCAGCAACTTGTTCCTTCAATCTATTACGTGATTGTTTCTCTTTGACAACAATCAATTTCTTGGTAGTTTCATTGTTCTTCTTAGACTTCTTAGCGATTGATTCCTTCAAAAATCCTTTCTTTTTTGAAACAACAATTAGATGCAACACCTCCTCATCACTCTTTTTTGAAGACTTCACCATTGTTTAAAAAAACAGGAACCTATAAAAAAACCGGGAAAAAATGAACCTTAAATGCATCTAAAATAGAGATGAACACGAAGAAAAAAGAAATAAAAACAAAATCGACATACAAAAACAAGAATCAAAACGAAATCAACACGAAAAATAACAAAATGATGAAAAACAACAGATAAATCCACCAAAAACGAAGACGAAAATATAAAATACAATCTAGACATGCAAAAACATAAAAAAGAAAGAAAATCAACACGAAGATTATCAGTAAACAACAATGGAAGAAGATGAGAGAATGAAGAAACGAAAGTGGAGGAATGAGAGAAAACGAAAAGTTTTTGATGAGGGAAGTTATAAAAGAAAGGAAATAACTGAAGCAAATAATGATGATATTGAACTATATCGTCAAATCAATCAAAATTTTGAATTTTGATTAAAAATAAAAATGAGCTAATTATAGTCATATTCATAATCATCAACCCAATATATCAAACAACTAATCCTCCAAAAGGATAGACCCTAGAAAAAAACTTAAAATATAGTAAAGGTAAATGTGTATCACATAAAAGAAGCTAAGAAACTGAATAGATAATAAAGGTAAATAAACTAAATTATATGCCATAATTAATAAATAATTTAAAGAATAAATAATTGATGGCTCCTCACCAAATCATAATAATTTGGGATGGCGAACTTGGAAATAATATTGGAACTCAATTATTTGAGAGTGTTAGCGTCCTGAGCCTGACTCATAAGTAGTACTAATATAATCCTACTTGGTTTTAACTATTAGCAAATATATACTTCTTTTGTCCCTATGATATTGCATCCGTTTTATTTTGGGTAATATTTAGTGGAAAGTAAAATTTAGTCGGAAAATAAGACAAAAATCAAAGGAATGATAAAAATGAGTGGTTAAGATGGAGAGAGAAAATAATTTGTGGATGAGATTTATATAAAAAGAGTGGGATTATTGCCAAAAAAAGATGCACAATAAGTGGAACAAATTAAAATGAAAAAAAAGGTGCAAATTAAAAGGGACAGATGGAGTATAATATATATATATATATATATATATACATATATATATATATATATACATATATATATATATATATACATATATATATATATATACATATATATATATATATATATATATATATACATATATATATATATATATACTAGTCATTAATTTGAATCGTAGGGTATAGCCTCCAATTTCAAACCGTGTTATATTGACCATTGGGAGCAGCCATGGTATTATTAATGTAATTCGTAATTATATATCCTCAAATAACGAAAAACAATTATAAAATATATAGACATGGTAAGTTGGTGAAATCCTATAAATTAGGATCATTATCATCAAAGCTGATCAATAAAAGTAATTAAAATTCCCTAATCCTAACGATAATTGTAAAGTAAATTAAAAAAAAATGTCAGGCAGAGATGGTTTGATAGTGATTGACGGTAGTGAGTTAAGCGGAGCAAACGCATCAATTCCGGAAGATGTAATAACCAAAGGCATGAGCCAAGAAGAGTTTTTTGAGCTGGCAACCTCACGCGTTTCTGAGTTTCTCTACGGTTTAGAATTGTCACCGTCTTCTCCGATGATAAACTTTGGTTTTAAAGATCTTTATAACTTTGATCAACTGCTGGAAGAAGATCCTCAACGTCTTCTCCAAGATTTTTTTTATGTCGTTTCTGAAAGATTGAAAGGTTAGTCAAAATTAACAAAAAATTATTTTTTATGGGAAATTTCATGTTGTAATTTTGAATTTTTCGGTTTTTTAAGTGGTAGATAATTTTTTTAGTCCACGTGGTGATCTTGACCATTTAATTTTTCCACGTGGTAGAACTTTACGTTATTTTTAACAAATGCAATGACATTTTCTAAAAAAACAGACGTCGCGAGTTTCCTAATTGACTAGATATTTCGAAAATCAGTCCAAATAAGAACTTAATTTAACCAAAATTTTAACATTTTGTCAACCACATGGAAAGGAAGCTTAGAGTCACCACACAAATTTAAATAAACATTTGTGGAAAAGCCAAACACTCAAGGTTACCACGTGAAATTTTTTAATTTTTTGAATAGAATATTTAAATGGTGGTTAATATTATTAATTTTATTAAATAGGAAAAATTGACATTAATAATTTTATTTAAAGGTTACCACCTTTAGATTATTTTCTAATAATTCAACTTTTGTGATAAATTTGCCCACAACATACCGTAGTAATAACACTACAACAAATTTAAGTTTTTGTGATATCGAATTTAGTGACATTAAAAAAATGCCACTAATTCATATTTTTAATGTAATAGTTATTGGTTTTTATTTAAAGTTTCACCATAAAGTGATTTAGCGACACTTTATTTGGTCTTTAGTGACATATGCAATTGTTACTATAATTTATAGTGTCATTTGTGAGAAATGTCACTAGATCCTATGTTGCAAAAAGTTTTTATGTAATTTTTTAATATACTGGTAAAGGGTCTAATAAATGTCACTAAATCCTCTATATATACTATTAGCAATTTGAAATAGCGTCGCTAAATATATCGCACTAAAAGCAAATTATATTGTAGTGTAATAATAGGGTACATTGCTAGCAAACTAAAATAACGATTGAATTATTCACAGTGAACTAAGGGCAAACGTTGGATTATCAGAAAATAATCAAAATGTTGGATTATTTACAACGGATGAGTATAAGGTTTGATTATTAACGTCAATCTTTCCTATCAAATAATAAATTTGAGGGAAGAAAATTAGAAATTATAAGCATTAAAAAATTAATTAAATTAGTGAAAAATAATTGAGAACCACAACTATTAAAAAATATTTTATTAAAGTTATTGAAAAACATGTAAAATCCTAAAAATATAAAATTGTTAAAACTAAATTTGTGGAAACTATATGGAAACCATAAATATTATTAAAATATTAAAATGAGAATAAAATTATTTTCAAAATATGTGATATATAAATTGAAAAATTCTAAATAAAAACAACAAATAAAACAATATGAAATGACAAGTGAGAATAACTTTTAATAACAAAGGGAGTAGTTATAATCGTCAGGTTTCAAGTTTGGGGTTTTGGGCAAAACGGTAAGGTTATAAAAAGAGAAAGAGGAGATTTGTGTTAAAATATTTATCTTTTTATTTAGGAGATATTGATTAAAGGTTAAACATTGATTTGGGATTATAATCTTGCTGTGTTATTTTATTCAACAATGATAATGTGAATATATATACAAGAGTACCACTTAGAGTTACCTAAAATAACTGATATACACACTATACACTTGCCTAAATTGCAGATATTCTAAATATATTTGTTACCATAATCTAAGACTCCCCCTCAAGTTGGGTCGTAGGGTCACCAACACCTAACTTACATAAAACTTCTTCAAAGAACTGAGTTCCAACTGCTTTCGTAAGAATATATGCTAGCTGATCCTTTGATTTAACATGTGGGAGTTTGATCACTTGGGCTTCTATTTCTCCTTTATGAAATGTCTGTCGACTTCTACATGTTTTGTGCGATCATGTTGAATTGGGTTTTCTGAAATATTGATTGCGGCTTGATTATCACAGTATAGTTCACAACTCCTTGTGGGAGTGAATCCCAGTTCAGTTAGTAACTTTCTCAGCCATAGGACTTATGTGATTCCCATGGCTACACCTTTGAATTCAGCTTCTGCACTAGACATAGCAACCACTTTTTGTTTCTTGCTTCACCATGTGACCAGATTTCCTCCAACTAGAGTAAAGCATCCTGAAGTTGACTTCCTATCATGTCTATCACCTGCCCAGTCTACATCTGTATATGCCATAAGATCAAGATGACCATTCTTTTGGTATAAGATCCCCCTTCCCGGAGATCCTTTAAGGTACTTGAGAATTCGATAAACTGCTTCCATATGCTGGACCTGTGGTCTGTGCATGAATCGGCTGACTACTCCTACTACATATGCAATATCAGGTCTTGTGTGAGCTAAGTAAATTAATTTCCCTACCAAACTGCTAGTCCAGCATCCCTGTTTCAGCTAACAAGTCTAATACATACTTCCTTTGGGATATGAAGATTCCTTTGTTTGATCTAAGAACTTCAATCCCTAGAAAGTATTTCAGTCTACCAAGGTCCTTCATCTCAAACTTTTGGAATAGCCTTTTATTGAGATTTGCTATTTCCTCTCTATCATCTTCGGTAATGATCATGTCATCGACATAAATTATCAGACATGTTATTCTCCTTTCTATTCGTCTAAGAAACAAGGTGTGATCCGAATTACTTTGTCTGTAACCGAATCTCTTCATTGCAGAGGTAAATCTCCCAAACCATGCTCTAGGAGACTGTTTCAACCCATACAAAGCCTTCCTCAATCTGCACCCCTGATTCTCTGAGAACCCTGATGTAAACCCTGGTGGAGCTTCCATGTAAACTTCCTCTTGTAACTCTCCATGAAGAAAGGTGTTTTTGACGTCAAACTGATGAAGGGGCCAATCTAAGTTAGATGCAATACTGAATAGAACTCGAATTGTATCAAGTTTAGCAACTGGAGAGAAGGTCTCTGAATAGTCGACCCCATACGTCTGAATGAATCTTTTTGCCACAAGTCAAGTTTTGTATCTTTCAATCGTGCCGTGTGATTTGTATTTGATCGTGAACACCCACTTACATCTGACAACTTTCTTTTTATTCGGTAAGGTGCATTTTTCTCATGTGCCATTCTTCTTGAGAACATTAATCTTTTCCTTCATAGCTTTTCTCCAATGGGTGGAGGTTAGAGCCTCTTCGACTGCGGTTGGGTTTTTGGTTGCATCTAAGGCTGCCTTGAATGCTAAGGCACTCTGTGACAAATTCCCTGTGTCAGACTTCTCAACAGGATATCTCGATCATTTTGCTTCATACTCAAGATCATATCTTCTTGGAGGAACAACTCGAGTGGAACGAGGAGGTAACACATACGATTCACTGTCAACATTCTGACCGTCATGATTCCCTGTCTCAACTGTATCTGTGACAACTTCCTCAGTCAAAGCATCAACAATCACATTATCATTATCAAGGACTTTTAAAACATCATTATCATGATTCGTACAACTTACATGATGGTCAGATAGGATTGGTAGTGGCAGAGGAGTGGACAAAACATCTTGCTGAGGTGACTCTGTAGCATTGCCTACTTGATCTGTTGGGTCTAGGTTGGACAACCATGAACTAACTAACCATCTGAGATCGTCATCATGTTTCTCCTGCTGACATCGAAGTTGGTGGTAGTTGAACTCATTCTCGATGAACTCGCAATCCATGGTGGTGTAGACTTCTTAGTCAGGGGATCATAATACCGACAACCTTTCTGATTTCTCCATATCCAATAAGAACATATTTTACTGCTCTTGGTTCAAATTTTTTTCGTACCCGTGTCGGACAATGAACAAATACTGTGCACCCAAATATACAAGGAGGTAGAGTATGCAAGGAAGGTATGGGAAAATGGGTTTGGAGAGTGTCTAGGGGTATGTGATATTGAAGGCTTTTTGTGGGAAGTCTACTAGTAAGATAATTAGCAGTGGCAATGGCTTCAGGCCAAAGGTAAGTGGGAACATGGGAATCAAGTATAATAGCACGGGTCATCTCAAGAAGTGTGCAATTTTTCCGTTCTGCCACTCCATTTTGTTGGGGTGTGTCTGGGCAAGAGGTTTGATGCATAAGGCCTTTTTGTTTAAAGAACTTTTGCATGTTGAAATTAATGTATTCTATACCATTATCAATTCGAAACATGTGGGTTGAGTTTGAAATTGGGTACAGATCATATTATAGAACTCAACAAACACACGAAACACTTTAGATTTATGTCTAAGGAAGTAAATCCAACTCATTCGGGTACAATCATTAATAAATGTAACAAAGTATGAAAAACCATGTAAGCCTTCGATGGGAGCAGGACCCCAAACATTAGAATGAACAAGCATAAAAGGCATATCAACTTTATTCAAACTACTAGAATACGAGTGTTTATGGCTCTTCGCAAGAATACATGTTTCTCTATATACCCTACAGATGGATGTCCAAGACGTTGATGCCAAGTCCATAGTTGCCTTTCCTCTAATCCGCGAACAAGAACCGCTTTGCCTTTTTGAGTCTCCTCTTCCAAGTAGTACAGTCCACCTCTCTCAATACCATGCCCAATAATTTTCCCTGTTTGAACATCCTGCACAATACAACATCCTAGTTTCATAAGAACGGTACAATCAAGATCTCTAGTTAGTTGACTTACTGACAATAATTTATGCGAAAGGTCAGGGACAAATAAACAATTTTTTATAGTGAGATTTTTCGTAAAAGAGATAGTTTCGGCTCCACTCACTTTAATCCCTTCCCTATTAGCTGTTTTAATGATGTTTTTCAGAGGTTTGTCATGAGTCAAAAAATCATTCGGGTCATATGCATGGTATCTGTAGCACCACAATCAAAGATCTAACCTCCTTCAAAATAAGATGAAGTATTAAAAGAAGATGAAAAATTATGGGATGCTGGATGAGAGGCACGTGGCCCTCCCCCCCATTTAAAGGGTTGAGGCTCCTGATTTTTGCACCCCACTCCCCTTGACCCTATTTTTTTTGTTCCTGTACGCTGTTTGAGAGAAGGTTTCCTTCTCTTTCTTTGATACCTGTGATGTTCATGGCTGCCCCTTGATTCTCTCCTTCCTCCATGGATGAGTGTTCATTTGTGCTCCACCCTACTCCACCCTACTCCACCCTACTACTGCTCTGCCAGTCCGGTTTATAATCAGAAAACTGTGCCGGTTCTTTTGCCCCCTTTTTCTTTGTATCCGACCACCACTCAGGGTAACCCACGAGTTTAAAGCACTTGTTTTTTGTGTGTCTTATACCGCCACAGTACATTTTAGGTGAGATTTATCGCCTTCCCACGGGTAAGTTCTTCCTTTGAAAGCAAATACTCCACCGGTGCCCGATGATTCCAAATCTGATGAGGGCTCCTTGTTCAAGATACCACGCCTCATTATTTCTCTCCTGATACTAGCATAGGCCTCCTCCACTGTAGGGAGTGGGTCTAAGAGAAGGAGATCTCTTCTATCCTTGTCAAAAGTCTCATTAATTCTTGCTAGAAAGTGGTACAACCGCTTTTGTTGGATTAACTGGTTGTAGGTGAGAATGTCGCCTAGATCCTTCATAGGATTCGGTTGTCTCCTGTCGATTTCTTTCCACACCATGAGCAATTTGTTGTAATATGTTTCGATTGTGTCTGTTCCTTGTTGAATCTTGTTGGTTTTGACCGTTAGGTCGAATATTTGCAGGCCATCTCTTCCGCTACTGTAGAGCGTCTATATCCCTTGCCATAATGTTTTAGCTGTTGGGAAATCAAGGTACTGATTCACCAAATCAGGATCTATATTCTCCAAAATTCATGAGATAACAATCGAGTCACTTTTGGTCCACTGGTTGTATGTTGGGTCATTCTAGGATAATGGGTCGTCGATGATGTGGTTGAGCCGATCTCGTCCACTAATGGCTAAGTGCATCAGCCTGGACCATTTTGTGTAATTCTGATTTGTTAATTTCTCTGATATTGAGAGGGTTTTGATGCTGGTTGTGTTTTCGGTGGTTTATTGGGGTTTAATTGTTTGAACAGTTGCAACAAATGTCCCATTGTGACCGGTTGGTCTGGTGCTATGATAGTCTTTGATTCATCTTCCTTTTTTGGTTTTTTGAGGTAAGTTAATTGGTATGTGATGAAGCAGCAAAAACGATTTAGAATCATTGCTGCTCCGATACCATGATTAAAGGTTAAACACTGATTTGGGATTATAATCTTGCTATGTTATTTTATTCAACAATGATAATGTGAATATATATACAAGAGTACCGCTTACGGTTACCTAAAATAACTGATATACACAATATACACTTGCCCTAATTGCAGATATTCTAAATATATTTGTTACCATAATCTAACAGATATAATTAATAATGATACACGTTTGTGATGTCCAATATGTGCAGCTTCACCTTTAGTGGTGTCCATTCTAGATGGAAGCAAAATTTATAAGTACTTGGAGAATGAAGAAGATTATGCAACTTTGGTAGATAATCTTTTCACACAATTAGATACTTTTGAAGAGGGTAATCTAATCAAGACTGAAATAAGGACTGCCTTACTTGCTTTCGGGTCTAAGATTGGTGTTTGTTCTTTCTCAGGTTTCTTACCTACCTTTCTATTCTTATATAGTTATGAATGATCTTCGTATTATTAGTCATTATTGAAGCTTTATCACCATTGAACAGGTTTACCAATGATAGATGATTTAATGAAGAGATATGGAATTGATGAAGGAGAAGAAAAATTAGACAAACAACAATTTGCAGAGTTACTTAAGCCTATCTTGCAAGATATTGCAGATGCTTTGGCTCTTAACCATCTCACTGTCGAAAGCAATGTTACCTTAGCAAATGGTGGAATTCTCAAACAGGTACTTACTAATTTTTTGATTGACTTTTGGCTTTTGGTTTGTTACTTGGTCAAACAACTAAAAATGAAAAATAAATATAAATAATAAAAACAACAATTAATTTTTTTTAAAGTAATATAGAAGTCAAATATTACTTCAAAATGATAACAAAATAAGTATTTATGTCCATAAAGGTCATTTTGTAGTCAATCAAGCAACAACCAACAAATAATTTTACCAAACATCTAACAGTCAATACTTTCAGCTGGTCAAACAAACCAACAAAACAGCCAACAATTGTTTTCCAAACAACCCATTTAAAACAAACGAATCTGAGATTTACTAAGTTGTAAAGGTGTGGGATATCTTCTGTTTGGGATTTGATTGGAAAAATTAATATTAGGGATTTGATTGATAAATTGCAGCTTTTGGAAGAAGAGATGATTTTAGATGTCTTAAGGAATGTGTTGTACCAGCTAAGCAGTAATAGCGAGGAAGATGTGAGTTTTGCGGATGTGGTCAAGACTTTCTTTGAGATGAATGCAACAACGTATGGAATCCCTCCTTATGATGCCAATGATGAATCTTTGGTTCTTCTGTTTGATTCTGTTTTTTCTGACAATGATTTCCAAAAAAGAGCAATGGATTTGAGCAAAGATGAAGTTGGGGATCTGGGAAAGAAAGTTCTTGAGAAATTTGCGCAAGAGTTAGAAGCCAATCCCTTGTTTTATTAGATTCATTTTCATTTGAATGCAACTAGGCATTCCCGTCAATATCTTTTTTTTTTTTTTTTTTTTTTTTTGTAATTTTAATAAGTTTTGTATGATCTTTTTGGATTGTTTTCTAATAAAGTATTTGCAAATGATTGAGTTGATATGTTGAGTAATTATATAAACAATGATTATTGTTTAAAATTTACTTATGATTCATAATTTGAAAATAACAAAACTTTTAAAGTTTGTTTAATCAATAAACATGCATAGTACTAGTGATTCATTTTAGTTAATTTTGAAATTTTGTTTTATTAATAAATTTGATTCGAGATCGATTGAATCTATCTAATAATGAGGCTCTAATTCAACCAAATCAATTTTGAACATTCTTAAAAAGACTATGTGTGCTTGACTAGGGTTAGACTAACCTGATAGTTTTTAACAAGCTTAACCTGAAAGTAGTTAACTGGCTCAACTTATACTTAAACTTTGTTGCTTATTAGCATGCTTAAGTAAAACATAATTTAACTCTTATCCATTTATATCCATGCTTCTACTAAGGGCATGCTTGGATTTGGTGTAAATATTTAAGGTGTAAAAAAAGTCAAAGCAAGAAAACGAAGTTGATAAACGAGAACTTAGTGAAATTTAATTGCTGTAGAGGTAGAACAATGGTTGCAAAGTAATGAAAAATAAAAAAACTCTTAATTTTGTGGGGTAAATATTTATCCTAGGGAAGGGTGGAGGAACGTATTACCTCCATAATAGAGCAAATCCTTTTCCTTTTTTCTTCATTATTTTTATTTCATACTCATTTGCTTTTATTTTACTATTTTGACTTTATTTTCCCCTTTAAATATTTACACCAAATCTAAGCATGACCTAAAAGAAAAAAGACATTAAATGAGGAAAATTTAAGTCGCTCATACTATGTGCACAAAAAAATACCTTTTATTTTAAAGATGTTTTAGATACAAACCCAATTATTTCTCCTTCAATTCCTCTTTGTGAAGATAAATTTTTTGAATAAACTCTCATGTTTTGATTTTTTATATAGTGGGAATTCTAGCTCTAATGTTAAATAACTAGAAATGTTGCTAGACGGCTCAACTCCATGTCTACACTATCGAGGTTCATTGATGTATTATTTACTGTTATTTGCCTTTTTGATCTTTATGATTGATATTTGAGTTGATTCAAGCAAGTTTCAAGGCATCCTGATCCTCAACCATGTCTACACTACCGAGGTTTATTGATGTATTATCACATGTTTAGACACCATTTTGTGGCTCGTGAAGGCTTCGATCGAAATGAGAATAGTTCGAAGATCATTTGATTAGATTTCAAGCCATTTACAGACTCTGTCTCGGGCATAATTACATTGGCCTCAATCGAAATTATAAGGCACGTAAAGCTTTGGAGTATTTTGCATCAAGTTTCGGTCGAAATTATATAACGTCGGTGGAAGTCGCGTCGAAGCTTGGTTATATATAAGTGCTGCATTGATTTAATTGAAGTTTCGGTTGAAGCCACATTGAATGCAAAATTCTGCTGCCTGCTGGAAAAAGTCTTGGGCGAGACTAATGCATAGCCTCGGGCGAGACTAATGCACAGTTTCTAGACAAAGGTTAGGTAGGATCTTTCTAGTGGGCGGTTATCATTTTAAGTGGAAGTTAGGCATTCTTATTTCATGATTTTTCATTAGTTTAAGTAGTTGAATTAGGCATAAATCTTTGGCTAGTGTTTTTAAGAGACGTATTTTTGGCTCAACTCATTACAGATTAATGCCTACTTACCGTTAGGGATTACTCGGAATCGAACCGGTCCCTAACCGCTTGGAACCGGAACCGTTCGCGACATGTTCCTAACCGGCCCGAACCGCGGAACTGTAAAACCGCCGGAAAAAAACTGCTTGAACCGGACCTAAGAACCGCGGGCCTGAACCGGAACCGGTCTGGGTAACCAGACCACAGGTTCCATGGAACCGGAACCGAAACCGGAACTGATCTGGGTGAACCGGCCCAGCGGTTCCATGGAATCGGACCGGAAAATGAGCCGTTATACTAGCCGTTTTATAGCCGTTGCAAATTTTCCTATAAATACACATCACTTTCAATCATTTTCATTCACAACTCATCTCTTCTCCTACTCTCTCTACTTACTCTCTCTACTTAATTACTTAATTACGCAATTATTCTATTAATTACATAATTAGTCTTTTAATTATTTCTTAATTTAGTTAATTACATAATTAGTCTATTAATTATTTATTTATTTTTTAATTCTATTCTTCTTTTTTGAAAAAAGCCTCTAAAAAAGTTACTAAAGTGGCAAAATCATAGGGAGGTTCTAGCTCCAAAAGAAAGGCCACTTCAACTCCATCGGTATCAACAACACCTTCGATTAGTAATTATAATTATGAACCAAATTATCCAGAAGGGTACGACCAAGAATTACACAATTATGCAGAAGAAGTGAAAAGAGAAATACAAATTGATGAAGAAGAAGAACAAGAAGAGCAACCAACGACCCCTATTGAGATACATAGATCTCGACAGTCATCAACAAGATCACATGAAGGACAACTACAACAACAAAGATAAGCTCGTGGTAAACGAGTCAATTTCCAAACTATCGGTTAGTTTTATAATTTTATTCTTCAAATTGATTAAATTTTAAATTATTATTTATTATATATTGTGGTATTTGAGTATGTCTTTATATTTAAATTTAGATGAAGATGAACCAGTAAGACAGCTTTTTCCGGCAATGCCACCTGCTAGTGGTTGAACTGTTTCACATGTGTGGTCGTATTTTACAAAAGAAACAACCGACAATCCAGATGTTTTCTTATGCATTTGTCAAATTTGTGAAAGTCAAGGAGTAAATCCCTTAGTTTTATACAATTTCACCAGAGGTAAATACTTTTTAAGGTTTTTATACGTACATTATATATTCATATTTTATAATCGTAATGATATGATTGATGAATTTTCTAAGTATGTAATTTGTGATGAATTGCCATTTAACCATGGTGAAAGTAGGGCATACGAGCGTTACACTAGAAAAACTTTGCAACCACAATATAGAGCAATCCCTAGGAGCACTCTTAAACAACGCACAATTAAATTATATGAAACAATGCGCTATGAATTAGTAGAAATGTTTAAATCTTTTAATGGTAGGGTTAGCATAACAATTGATATTTTGTTTGCCCCCCCACATTTAGAATCTTAAATGTGTGTAACAGCACATTGGATAGATCAAAATTAGATTATTCAAAAAAGAATAATTGCTTTTGAGGCAATGCTCGAAAGACATATGAGTGAAAACATAAAATACAGATTAGTAGAGATATGTAGAGAATGGAACTTATTAGATAAGATATTTTGTTGTTCTACCGATAATGCAACCGCTAACATTAAATGTATGGAACTTTTGTATAACGAACCTGCATTTAGTTTTATCCTTGGGGGTAGATTATTACATATACGTTGTTGTGCTCATATAGTAAACTTATCTTGCCAAGCAGGTATAAAACAATTAAGTGATTTATTAGATCCAATTAGAGACATAGTGGAGTGGCTTAAAATTGGACAGATAAAGAGACGATATAGGCAATTATGTGAAAAAATTTTATTGGTCATTAGATACTCCTACACGTTGGGGCTCAACCAACGATTTATTAAGAAAAGCGATTGCTCATCGTCCAGTTATAACACAACTTTATAGTGAGTGTACAGATAACTATATAACTGATGACACATGGGAACTAGCTATAGGTGTACATAAAATATTAGAAGCGTATGACCACGCAACTAAGATTTTTTCATATGTTTACGCACCAAACGTCCACTTAGTAATAAGTGAGTGTATTACTATTTTTTATCATCTTCTTAAACATACGCATGATGATACTAACACATATTTAAAGCTGATTCTTGCAGATATGATGGATAAGTGGAAGACATATTTTACCGATTTTCCTTTTATTTATAGAATTGCAACCATTTTAGACACATATTTTAAGACAGAAGCCTTACTAAAGTAATTGGATTTTACTACCAATCATTAGATCGCCCGCTTAGTAAAGTACGTAATTATGTTGGAACTTGTAAAAAAATTTTAGCAGAACTTTATGATTACTATGCTAGTGTATATAACCCAAAACGCGATACGTCTAGGCATGCTAGCGTCTCGGCACGTCCCTCTTATTATAATTCCGTAATAGCTAATATAATGAGCCAAGATGATAGTTTTGTAGGATCATGCTCTTCTTCACCCTCCACTGCATATTTAGAATTAGATAGTTATCTTAAAGATCACTTTGAAATTGACCAAGGTAGCTACAATATTTTTGAGTGGTTGAAAGAAAAATCTATAAAATTTCTCATATTATCGAGAATTGCAAAAAATATCCTTGCAATTCCTGCTTCTACGATTGCGTCGGAGTCTGCTTTTAGTGCAAGTAGAAGAGTTTTAGACGAAAAGAAATCTCGTCTTGCTCCACATAGTATTCAAATATGTGTTTGCAAGAAAGATTGGGATCAAGCGGAAATTCGAACACAAGGACTAAGGAATGATGATGATTAAGGCGATGATGATGATCCATGGATGATGATGGATACATCTGCATCATTGTCAGGAGGAGAGTCAGCGAAAGCATCTAACCAACCAGATGATGATGACGAAGACGAATAGGATCCATCGGACAACGATAAATTAACATTCAACAACTATAAATAGAAGGTATGACAAAGAACTATGTGGGCTTTGATTCCTTCGGGATACGTAGGTAGCTTAGTATTCCTTTGGGTACTAGGTTCAAGTCCATTTTCTCCCTCTTTTTTTATTAATCATCTTTATCGACATTATCATTGATTCGTTTCTTATTAATTTATTTTTTTCATTCTTTTTAGTAAATATTTTAATAACGATGACAACTTGACAAGCAATGAATTTCGCTAATAATCAAGTAATCATCAAAAATAAAAATAGAACCGATGGTTCGACCCGCCCGTCCCGCGAGTTGGAACCGCCGGAACCGCCTCATGAACCGCCAAGGAACCGTTTGGAACCGCCCAGAACCGGAACCGGAACCGGAACCGTTCGCGACAGGTTCCAAATGGAACCGGAACGGAACCGGCCCAACCCGGATCGTGGCCATGCCTACTTACCGTATTCATAATGCTACTTACGTTATTCTTAATATTTACTTACCGTATTCTTAATGCTTACTTTCAATATCTTAAATGTCTATTTACATCATTCTTAATGTATACTTATAATATTTTTAAAAATATATATAATAGATCAGCCCAATTAGAGATGGTCTCTTAAATATATTGTGATATTTAGGAATGATGATTTTTAGTGAAAACGTTAGGCAGGACTTTAATTTTCATTTAGGTTATGAAGTTAAGCAGCAATATATCTTTTAGTTTAGTTTTTAGAACGCATCCTTTTTATTTGACATTTTTGGTTAATCTCATTTTTTTTATCTAGCCTTTAATTTCAATTAGTAGTTCAATTTTTATGCAATTTCAATCCTTTCCCATTTGTTAAACTTTATTTTCTCCATTTAAATTTCTCAATTGCAAGTCAATGGATTTTTTCTTCATCATTCTCCGTTGTTAAGGTATTATTGCTCTTCTAAATCATTTTATTATGTAGAATATTATTATTTATGTTTGTTTAATTAATTTAATTGTACCCATGAATCATATTAGTGAGTAATTCTCTTTCTAAGGCTTGGTATGAATCCTAATGTGCATATGTATTAGTTTATTGAGGAAATTGTTGGATGTTGTCTATGAATGATTGAATATGTTATAATCTACTAAAGTAAAAGTCTTTTATACTTTTCATATTTTAAAATACGAAAGTTGAGGTAAAATTGTGTATTAGTCGGTACAAAACACGTTATATCCTTTTACCGCCATTCAAAATCACGAAAGTTGAGAGTTGGTAGTTGATTTCTTGTTGATGGTTGAATTAATCAAAATTACGAAAGTTGAAATTAAGAAAGGATGTTATTCAATCCATGATTAATTGATTAGCATCCTGAAAAGGAATAATTAACTCTTCACTTAAAACCTAGATAACATAACCTACATTAAACTTAACTGTCTAGTCCCATGCATGTTAGTGGAGCCATTGCCCTAGGCTTTTCTTTTTCAAATCGAGTTATTTTCATTTTATCGCAACGTAATGTGGTTTAAAACTCATCAGCTTTTGATGGTTCGATAGCGATTCATTAACTGGATTACTCTAAAAGCAAAGTCGCCCTGTGGTTTGACCCGTAAATGCTACAACACCCATGCACTTGTAGTATTATAATAAAATATCCTAACAATGTTTTTGATATGTTGAACAAGTTGTTGTTTTCGGTAAAAGTGTTGGATTGTGATTAAACTCATGCATGTTGGTTTTCAATTGATTTTATTTGATAGAGTATTGTTCTTATTAAAAATTCATATTATAAAAGTTTATTATTTTGTGCTCATCATCAACATCATAACCAGTGTATCCCGCTCATAAGAAAAGTATGATTAGGCTCTGGGGAGGGAAAGACGATAGCAACATGCCCATAAATGAGAGTGCGGTCAAAGAGTTCCCCGGCTCAAGGAATATCTTCAAAGAGTGTCAGAAACTGCAATTACTCGGAAAGCCTGCAACTTACACACACAATGGCTATAAACAATAAATTAAAAAAAATAAAAATAAAAATAAAGAAAAATAAAATAAAACCTAAAAATCTTATCTTTTAAGAAGTAGTATCATATACTCCATATTTATTTAAAACATTGTCTTCTTTTAAGAGAATTTATAAATATGGTTGTCTTTGAAAATTATTCTACTTACGTACAAATGTAATTTATGATTTTCTTGATTTCATTCTTAAAAGATTCCAAAATTATCTTAAGTTATTAAATTATAAATGTAATTTATGGTTTTCTTGATTTCATTCTTAAAAGATTCCAAAATTATCTTAAGTTATTAAATTATGGATTTATTGTATTTTAAATCAAAAGGATTGTTTTGTTTACAATGTGAAAGAAAATAACTTGTTTTGTTAAACTTTAGAATTAAAGATTCTTGCTTTATATTGTAAAGTATGTATCTTGAAAATATTTTATAGTTACTTTCTTTGAGTTTATTTTATACAAAGTATTATTTTTCTTATACAAATGCTATTTAAGTATATGTGTTTCTATAAAGATGAGTTTGCTTACAAATAAAAGTCCTTTTATTTTAATTTGAGAAAATGAATTATTTATAATAAGCTTCACAAATTTTCATTTTTAACTGAAGTGTTTATTCACATAGTATTTGAAGTGTTTTAAGAAATTTTATGTATTTAGAACTTTATTGAAAGTCTTAAAGTAGACTTTTCTTTTTATATATATTAAGTTAATAATATATCATCTTAATTTCAATAAAATTTAGAGTTCAAACACTAGTGGAAAAAACTTCATCTGCTACGATACATATGTTGTCGTTTTAAGATGACGCAGCATAAAATAAATTGAAAAAACGAACAAAAAAAAAGGGGTATATGCTGTGGCTCCTATAAAACCACTACATATAATGTGTTATATGCTGCAGTTCTACTGGAACCGCAACATACACCCCTCTCTTTGTTTTTTGTGAAAATCTCGCCATCACATAAGTAGTATATACTACTTTTTTAAAGCTATTGTTTCTTTCATCCTCAAACCCGCTCAACTACTTTGCTCTCTTCTTCATGCTACTGTTTCTTCTTCAAACCCGCCCTAGTGTTTCTTTCAAAATTATTCATGGTTCTTCTTCTTCTTCTTCAAGGTTTTTCTCTCTTCTTCTTCATTCAAAACCCACAAAGCTTACATTAGCTTTGAAACCCACTAAATTTTAATTGTCTCTTCTTCTTCATTTGCTTCAAGCTTTTAGATTTTGCTTTGTCTCTTCATTCAAGGGTATTGTTCACGAAATTAATCTCCATGTTTTCTCTTTCTTCTCTAATGATAAAATGCCATTAATGGTGTTTTTAATGTTTATTTTTTCTTTTTTTTGAAAAATGGTTAGGTGTACTAATTTTGTTTTTCGTATTTCATTGTAGGCAATATTGTAATTGTTCTTCATTTAGATAAATAAGGTAATTTCTATTGATACCAATTTTTATTCTTTTTCTTATTTTTAGGGTTAAATGATTTTGTTTTAATATTTATATTTTGAATATATATGATTTTATTTAAAAATGTAGTTGTTATTTTGAAATTTGACATTTATCCAAGTTTATATTATTAGTTTGTTAATTCTTTTGATTTATGTGTGTTTTTGTGTGAAAATGACTTTTTTGGTTTAAATATGTTTGGTCATTAGAATATAGATAATTTGAACAATGTAAAGAATATGAAGATTAATTAAGGTTCAATGAATGTTGTATTATTATTAGAGTTAAATGAATGATTATTGCTTAGTTTTAGGGTTAATTAGGATTACGTATATATTTTAATTATTACATAGTTTTAGTGTTAATTAGGGTTAATTAGAGGTAAGTATATATGTTACGGGTAAGTATATATGTTAGAAAATGATTATTAATTATGTTTTAAAATAATCACACTTAGGATGACAAAAGATCGTTCTTGGATGTATGGTAGCATTGAAAATCCTCATAATTTGTTGATGGGGTATTAGCATTTTGTAGTATTGCAGTTGAAAATGAGGTTAGGATGGGGGAATTTGGTTTTTATAGCCCACGTGTCAAGTGTGGCAATGTATCAAAGGTAAATAGTATTGACATCCTTAGGTAGCACATACTTCAACGTGGGTTTAGACCTCAATATCATGTTTAGGTTTGGCATGGTGAGGAGGGAGTTTACAAAGAGAAAAATGGTATTGGGGATGTCAATGAGGATGTAAATCATGTTGATGGGTATGAGTGATGGTAGTAATTTTTTTATACATTTGTTCGTTACTAAATATAATTTAATTAGTGATGGGTATGATTAGAAACTTGTTGATTTGTAACGTGGTTATGAATCCTAACAAGTAATGTAAACTTTGGAAGTAAAACTTAAAGTTGAGCAACTACCCATAACGTTTCGGGATATTTATAACACTCGAAAACTTTATTTACTCATGTTGAGAATAAATTAAATATTTCATACAAGTGTACAAGTGATTTTAAGCATGAAACACAAGTTGCCTAAGTTGTGACATGTACAACAATTTGTACCAAACTTTAAACAACCATAGTTGAACCCTTCCTACACTATAATAGATCAAATTGGGGATAAAAATCACTTCCCAACAACTAAAACCAACCAGCCATAGCTGCCCCATTTTCTTCCATTGCATGCACATTGTTCACTTACACACACAAGCTAAATGTTCTACCCAAGACCCCTTCTTGTCCTAGTTAATGATGGGTATCATTACTAGCATACAAGAGGCAAATAGTACACATTATTTCCTGACCATTTTATTCACCCATAATCTCCAACAAATTGGTCCCAAATTCATCCAAGAACAAACGCTAGAATCCTTATTAAGATTCAACTACTAAAACACCTTCTTTTCTCATCAAATCTTCTTCAAAAACCCTTCTAAAAATTCTGAAAATTAATGTTTATAAACTCAAATATCTCATACAAATAATCTTCATTTCAAGAGCTTTCCATAGACACCAAACTTGAAGAAATCCACCAAGTATAGAGTAAGTTATGTTCATTTCTTTATTCCACTACTTTTTGTTAAAACTTGTTCATATAAAAATTTTTTTTTACATGAATCTTTCTATAAACTAATATCATTATAAAATGGGTATTTTATCTCTAAAACAAAGAAAATCATCATTTATAAATCTATAAAAATCGACCATAATAGAAAATAAGAAAATGTATTTCAACAAACATATAAATTTTCTTACTTTAAAGATTTAAGTAAAATTATGGGACTTAATTAAGTATGTTGTTCAACATAATAAGTATTAAGCATACTCCAAATATGTTAAAATCATCACAAGTATTAGTTTAACAATCCCAGCTAAGGAAAGTTAAGTGCATATTTGAAATCCAAAATTATTATTGATTTTTGGATAAACGCAATATGTATAGTTGAAGAGTTGGAGTTGAAACTTGAAGGGCAACGACTCGAAGTTGGAACCACTTCTAAGAACAGATAGGAGCTTACAGAATACTTAGATATATATATATATATATATATATATATATATATATATATATATATATATATATATATATATATATATATATATATATTTATATATATATATATATATATATATATATATATATATATATATATATATATATATATATATATAT